>NW_028270189.1:18607112-18907601 GCF_037043375.1 Chiloscyllium plagiosum
GACATTCACCGAAGCTCCTTATACATCACCTTCGAAAACTATGACTATCACATTTCATTTCTCCTCAACAACTCAGCATCCTGACTTAGAAATATGTCACATTCATTCACTATTTCTGGAACACTGTCCCGAGAAGCAATATTGGTCAAAATCCCACGGAGGTGATTGATGGGAGCCTTGCCGAGGTATTTGTATCATCGATAGTCACAGGTGAGGTGCCTGAGATTGGCTGACGTAGTGCCAATTATTAAGAAAGTCCTTCAAGACAAGACAGCGAACTACAGACCATGAGCCTGATGTAGGCTGTGGGCAAGTTGTTGCACGGAATCCTCTGGGACAGGATATACACATATTGTGAAAGACAAGGACCTACTTGAATAGTCAACATGGATTTGTGCGTTGTAATTCATGTCTCACGAACATGACTGTTTTTTGAAAAATTAACAAAGAGGATTGATGAGGGCAGAGAGGTGGACATGATCTATGGATGTAGGTTTGCTCGCTGAGCTGCAAGGTTCATTTCCAGACGTTTCATCACCCTACTAGGTAACATATACAGTCGGACTCAGGCGAAGCACTGTTCATAATTCCTGCTTTCTATTTAAAAGTGTGGGTTTATTTGAGTTGGTGATGTCATTTCCTGTGGCGGTGTCATTTTCTGTGGTGAGGTCACTTCCAGTTCTTTTTTTTTCAGGAGTTGATAGAGAGGGTCTAAGTCGATGTGTCCGTTGATAGAGTTCCATTTTCAATGTCATGCTTCTAGGAACTCTCGTGCGTGTCTTTGTTTGGTTTGTCCTAGGATGGATGTGTTGTCCCAGTCGAAGTTGTGTCCATCCTTATCTGTATGTAAGAATACTAGTGAGAGAGGCTCATGTCGTTTTATGGAGAGTTTTCCGCCTGTTTGTGCAATGCAGTGTGTGTTACAGTCCTTGCGCAGTACTTTATAAATGATATTAGTTTTGCTTGTTGTCTGTATATATGGTCTTTCAACTTCATTAGCTGCTGTTTTATAGTGCTGGTGGGTTTGTGGGCTTCCATAATGTCAAGTGGTCTGAGGGGTCTGTCAGTCATTTCCGAGATGCTTTTGATATCGCTAAAACGTGTGTATGCAATTCACTAAAAATGGTCCGAAAATAGGAAACTAACGCCATCCAACAGAGGGCCACTGGCGAATGGCTGTAGTTCCTGTACAAATAACTCAGAAAACAGAAGCTACCTAAATGCCTTAAATACAAACCTCGCCTTTACACCCCACTAACCAAACGACTAGCAGTGCAAAACGGCAAGCAAATGCTCAGAGGAATGATTAATGATGCCCACAACAGACTCCGTAAATACAACCGGAAAAATGAGCACCAACAATGTTCACTCAAGCATGCAACAGATCATGAATGGACAGACACAGTACAACAAGCCATAGATATTAGACAGCGAAAAGCACATAAAATGAAAAGAAAGCTAGCCTGCAGAAAAAATCAATACAAAATTATACAAAGTAACAACGCTTACAGCATAGAAGCATGGATAAAAGACTTACCTGATTGAACCTTAACAGACATTGAAAACCTGTCTTTTTAAGAAAATTAAATTACACCTGCCAGGATGCGGACAAGAAAGGATTATGAACAGCATTACAAACAACACTAAACGACAACCAACTCACCGAAGCAGAAAAACGAAAGGAAGCACACTAAATACACAAGACATGAAAGCATTGAAAATCATTCCTGCAGTCAAAGGATACTTGGCAGTCATTCTAAATCGAAGAAGCTACATTGAAAAAGCGAGTTTATAACCTACAGATACCAACTCTTACCAACAATTGGCGACAAAGCGGAACCCACAAATAGTATACGACTCAAAGCCCTACTCGAAAAACTTCAGAAGTCTGAAGAAACAAATAAGACCGCTTTGCAAACAAATGAAACCAGATGGATCCAACATACCGCACTTCTACGGTTACTCAAACTTCACAAATCAGGAGACCCCCCCTCAGACCCATAGTCTCGCTACCTGGAACACCAACTTGCCGAATGGCCAAGGAACTACACCAAAGACTAAAACACTTGGTAGAAAACACACACCACTCCATGCACTTCACCAAAAATTTCTGAAGATCATCAAAGATACTAAGAAAGAAGAGGATTAAATAATGGTCTCTTTTGATGTAACAGCCCTGTTTGCATCAAACAAGATTAACCTGGCCGAGGAAACATTGCCTACACTAATAGAAGATCCAAAGACACAGATACCAATCATTACTAACTTCATGAACAAGGGCAGTATCGTCAAGCTAGTGGACCCATGCCTCACAACACACTACATCTTCAACAACCAAACCTACAGAAAAACCAATACAACACCCATGGGATCTCCGATATCAGGGTACTTAGCAGATGCAGCAATTCAGTGACTTGAACAAACTGCTCTGTCAACCATCCAAATCAAACTTTGGGTACGCTACGTGGATGACACCTCTATCATCACGAAATGAAACAAATTAGAGGAAACCTTCAAGACCATCAATAACACCTTTCCTGGCATAAAATTCACTCTTAAGAGGAAGGAAACAAGAAAGAACTGCCATTCCTAGTTGTCACAGGAAAGCGAAGAGCGAATGGGAAACTTCAAAGCAGCTTTTACAGGAAAACAACATATATGGACCAAATATTGAACGACAGAAGCAATCGTCCCAGCATCCACAAACGAAGCTGCATCAGGGCATTAATTCAACGAGCCAACACACACTGCAGCACAGAGGAACTATGCAGAGCAGAGGCAAATCACCTACACCATGTATCCAAAACGAATGGGTACCCAATGAACACAGTCCGCTTTTTTCTCAGCAACAAACGTAAACAAGCAGACAAAACACATCCAGTAACCTTAGCCACACTCCCCTACATCAAAGACATCTCGGAAAGAACTGCCAGACTCCTCAGACCACTTGGCACCATGGTAGCCGATAAACCTGCCACCACACTAAAACAGCAGATAATGAAGTTGAAAGGCCATACACAGACAACAAGCAAATACAATGTAATTTAAAAATACTTTGCAAGGACTCCGAAACTCCAAACCTTCCTTTTCGTCATCTCCCGATATCCCAACCAGTACCCTTCCACTGAAACTCTAAGTCGTCTGGCTGAAATGTTCCACAGCCTCAACAACTTTTCCCTGAATCCTCCTACTTCCTCACGACGAGAGGGTCAGCCATGGGCACCCGCATGGGCTCCAGCTGTGCCTGTTTATTTGTTAGCTACATGGAAGAGTCCATCTTCCGTCACTGCACCGGTACAATTCACCACCTTTACCTCCACTGCATTGATGATTTTATCGGCATCACCTCGTGCTCCCACGTGGAGGTTGAACAGGTCATCAACTTCGCCAACACATTCCACCCCGATATCACATTATGCTGGAACATCTCACACACGTACCTCCCCTTCCTCCACCTTTCCTTCTCCATCAGTGGTGACTGACTCAACGCTGAGATCTTCTACACTGACGCCCACCGCTAGCTGGACTACACTTCCTCTCACCCTGTCTCTTGTAAGACTTCCAACCCTTCTTTCCAATTTCTCTGTTTCCACCTCATCCGCTCTCAGGAGGACCATTTACATCACAGAACCCACCAGGTGTCCTCCGTCTTTAACGACCGTAATTTCCCCTCCCACGTGATCGATGATGCCCTCCAGCCCATATTATCCATTCTCCACACTTCTGACCTCGAACCCAATCCCTCTAAATGCAAGAAAGACAGATTCGCTCTGGTCCCCACCTTCCATCCCAACAACCTTCGTATACATCGCGTCATCGCCCGCCATCTCTGACAACTACAAACGGACCCGAACACCAGAGATATATTTCCCTCTGCACCACTTTCCACTTTCAGTAATGACCTTTCCCTCCACCAGGCCCATGCCCCACACGAATCCACGCTCCCCTTCCAGCACCTTTCCCTGCTATCGCAGAAATTGATAAACCTGCACCCACACCTCCCTCGTTACCTCTGTCCAAGGCCCCAAAGCAGTATTCCACATCCATCAAAGTTTCACTTGCACGTTCACACATCTCATTTACTGTATCTGTTGCTCCCAAAGTAGTCTCTCCACCTTGGGGAGAAAGGACACCTACTCGAAGAGTGATTCAGAGAGTAGCACCAGGGCACCCTCTCCGACAAACCCGATCACCCTATGGACAAACACTTCAACTCCCACTTTCAATCTGCCAAGTAGCTCCTGGTTCTCCTCCATCGCCGCTCCCTAACCACTCAACGCCTGGAGAAAGAACGCATCATCTTCTTACTTTGGATCCTCCAAGCCATGGCATCAATGCGGATTTCACCTATTTCCTCATTTACCCTCCCCCAACCTTATTCCAGATCCAACCTTCCAGAAATGCACAGTTGTCATGTCCTGTCCTGCTGGTCCATCAACCTTCTCACTTATTCGTTCCATCCTCCTCGCTGACCTCCCACTTTACCCGCTCCCCTATCCACCTATTGCTCTCTCAGCTACTTTCCCAGCACCCTACCCCTGCCAGTTGACTCTCCTCCACTAGGTTCGAAGTCTCATTTGTGATGACGGGCTTTTGCCCAAAACTTCGATACCCCTACTCATCGGATGCAGCCTGATTTGCTGTGCTTTTCCAGCGCCACATTCTCAACTCTGAGCTCCAGCATCTGCGGTCTTCACTTTCTCCATAATGGAGTGGCAGCCTACCATTTGAAAAGAAATTGATTTAAAAGTGTTGATCTCTAAAGGGACTTATGGTCCTTTCTGTTGTTTCCTTCTGCGCGGATATCCGAAGTCCATGGAGCGCAGTGAGTTCTGAAGCCAAGGGGTGGAGAAGCCAAGACTGACACGCTGAACAGCGTACACAAACACAGAGAAACTGAGAACTGCAAATGCTGGAGATCTTCGTCAAAGAGAGGTGTGTTGGTAAAGCACAGCTGATAGACACCATCCCAGAAGCAGGAAAATAAAAGTTTCTACCGCAATCCCTTCATTCAGAATGAGGCTTGTGGGCCAACGGTGTTGAGAGATAAATGGGAGTGGCTGGAGGAAGGTGACTGCGAAAGGAATAGGTAGATAAAGGTGGGGGTGAAATTGATAGGTTGGAGGGGCGAGTGGAGCAGCTAGGTCGGAATGACGATGGACAGGTAGGACAATTCAGGAAGTGGTGCCATGTTGGAAAGTTGGAACGAAGGTAAGTTGAACTCTGATTTCCACACATACATACTCTCCGTGACACCCTCCATTTTTGCAGCTGTGAATCAACCCGTGATAAGCAATGCCACCCCCACCTCTTTAACTTCTCTCGCTATTCCATTTGAAACAAAAACACGTTGGTACATCCAAGAGGGCTACCTCAGATTACAACAGGATCTGGACCCGATAGGCCAATGGGCTGAGAAATCGCAGATGGAGTTTAATTCAGATAAATGAGAGGAGCTGCATTTTGGGAAAGCAAATCTTAGCAGGACATATACATTTAATGGTAAGGTCCTAGGGAATGTTGCTGAGCAAAGATAGCTTGAGTGAGGATTTATAACTCTTTGAAACTGGAGTCGCAGGGAGCTAGGACAGTGAAGGGGCCGTTTGGTGTGCTTTCCTTTCTTGTTCAGAGTATTAAGTACAAGAGTTGAGAGGTCATGTTGCGACTGTACAGAATATTGGTTAGGCCACTGTTGCAATATTGTGTGCAATTCTGTTCTCCCTTCCTATTAGAAAGATGTTGTGAAACTTGAAAGGGTTCAGAAAAGATTTCGGTGGACCACATGTGTAGCTTTATGAACAGGGGTATGTGTTTCGGCTTGTTATTTACATCCCTGTGTGAACCATGTGGTCCTCCATCGACAGGGGTTGTGTGCTGTCTGTTGTTTACATCGTGGTGCATCGTATGCCGTGTTCCAAGGATAGAGTGGTGTGTGCTGGGCCGTTTCTAATTTCCTGCTTTGTCCCTTGTGGTGTTCTTTGGACAAGGTGGTGTGTGCTGTGCCGTTGCTAACTTCCCAGTGTCTTCTATGAGGTGGTCCATGGATGGGGGGAGGTTTGTGCTCGGATGTTGTTCACATCCCGATGTGCCTCATGTGGTGCTTCGCACAGACGTTGGTGTGTTGGACTGTTGTTCAATTCCCAGTATGAATTTTATGGATGGGGAAGACTGTGTGCCATACTATTGTGCACCTACAGGAGTAACCCATGTGCTGTGCCTTGGACTGTGAGGGTGGAAATGTACTCCGCTGTTGATCACTTCCCCTTGTGTCCGATGTGGTGATCCTCGGACAGGAGTGTGTCTGCCAGGCTGGAGTTCACGTCCCGGTGTGTCCCATGTTGAGCTCCAAAGACATTAGGGTGAGTGTTGATGTGTTGTTCACTTCCTGGTGTGTCCCTTATGACGCTTCATATACACGGGCGAGTGAGTCGGGCTGTTGTTCACTTCCCTGTTTATCCCATGTGGTGGTATATGAACGTGGGGAGAGTGCACAGTGCTATCGTTCCCTTCCCGCTGTGTCCTTTGAGGCTCTCCATGGACAGGGATGTTTTTGTCGGGTTTTTGTTCACTTCCCTGTGCCTCCCATGTTGCGCTCAATGAAAAATGCGTATGAGTCATACCCTCGGTCACTTCGTGGTGTGCACCATGTGGTGCTCCGTGGACAAAAGGGTGCATTCTCGGTTATTGTAAACGTCCCTGCGTGTCCCAACTGGGAATCCATGGACAGATGAGTTGGTGCAGGGTTTTGTTTCGCTATCTGGTGTGTACAATGTGTCGATCAATGGACACAGCAGTGTGTGTCGGGCTGTTTTTCATTTCGTTTTGTGTCCTATGTGGTGCTCTATGAAAAGGGGTGTGCATGCTGGGCTCTCGTTCTCTTCCCAGAGTGTCCTATGTTGTGTATCATGGAGACCTGGATGTGTGTCCGGCTGTTGTTCAATTCCTGGTGAGTCTCATGTTGCGCTCCGTGGAGAGGAGGTATGCGTTGTACTGTTGTTCACTTCCCATTGTGTCACATGAGGTGCTCCTGGGTCAGAGGAGTGTATACTGTGCTTTTGTTTTCTTATCAAGACGAGGGGTTAGCATTGCTCATCAGAGAGTGCGCCACAGCTGCAGAAACGAATGCTGTCGTGGAAGGTAGATCTACTGAGTCTGTATGGGTGGCAGTTTGGAACAGCAATGGAGCAGCCACCTTTGTGAGGGTTTTCCTCAGACCCCCTAATAGCAGTAGGGAGGTTGAAGACCTCATCGGTCGGCAGATTTTGGAAAATGAAGATGTAGCACGGTTGTTGTTTTGAGTGACTTCAGTCACGTCCCAGTGCTTTTCCAGGTGGAGCACCATCGGCAATGATTGTGTGCCGCCTGGTGTGGACCATGGGGGGAACCATGAACAAGGGAGTGTATGTCATGATGTTGTTCACTTACTGGTGTGTCCCATTTGGTTTTACAAGGACAGGTGTGTGTGAGTGCTGGGCTGTTGTTCACATCCCGGTGTGTCCCATGTGGTGCTCCATGGACAGTGGAGTGTATGTCGGTCTGTTGTTAACTTCCTAATGTGTCCCATGTGGTGACACATGTCCAGTGGGGTGTGTGTCTGTCTCCTTTTTACATTCAGTTTTGCCCCATGTGATGTTCCGTGGACAGGGATGCATGTGTCGGGCTGCTGTACACACCCCGTTGCGTCCCATGTGGTGGGCCATGGAGAGTACGTTGTGTATTCGACTCTTGTTCAATTCCTGTTGTATCCCATGTGGTGCTCCAAGGACAGGCAGTGTGTGTCAGACTGTTCACTTCCCGGTGTTTTCCATGTGCGCAGCCTGTGCAGAGAACATGTGCTGACTGTTGTCCACTTCCTGGAGTGACCCATGTGGTGCTCCATGGGCAGGTGGTTGTGTTCTGGGGTCTATGCACTTTCCCATGTGTTCCATGTGTTGCTTCTTGGGCAGTGGGGTGCGTGAAGGGCTATTGTTCACTTCGGGTGTCTTCCAAATGGTGCTATTTAGGCAATGTGTTTCTTGTTAGTCTGTGTTTCATATCTTGGTTTGTCCCATGTTGTGCTCCATGGACCGGGGCTATGTCGAGCTGTTGTACACTTCCCGGTGTGTCCCATGTAGTGCTACCTGGACAGGGGTGTATGTGCGCGTCTGTTGTGCACTTCCTGGTGTGTCCCATGTGGTGCTCCATGTACAAGGGTTTGAGTGTCAGACTGATGTTTACTTACTGGTATAATACTGTGGTAGTCCATGGACAGGGGAATGTGTGCTGTGCTATTGATATCTTCCATGTGTGTGTGTGTGCATGTGTATCTGTGTCTGTGTATGCTTGCGTGTGTCAGGCTTTTGATCACTTACCATTGTGTCCCATGTGGTGCTCGATGGACAGTGGGGTGTGTGTCAGCCCGCTGCTCACTTCCTGGTGTGTTCCATCTGCTGCTTCATTGACAGGGGAATGTTTGTTGGGCTACATTTCAATTGCCGGTGTGTCCCATGTGCTGTAACCTGGACAGAGGGGTGCCTGCTGCGTGGTTGTTCGCATTCTAGTGAATCCTATGTTGTGCTCCATTTGCAAGGGAGTAATTGTCAGACTGTTGAACACTTTCCGGTGTGTCCCAAGTGATGGTCTATCAACTTGTCTGTATGTGCAGCACTGTTGTTCAAATCCTGTTGTCCCAAGTGGTGCTCCATGGGCAGACGCAGTGTGTCAGACTTATGTTCACTTCCACGTACGTTCCATGTGGGGCACCATGGGTAGGGAATATGCACAACAAGGGCATCCCAGTTTGGCCCTTGTCGTGCTCCATGGATGATGGTTGCGTCGGGCTATTGTACCCTTCCCGGTGTATCCAATGTGGTGCAGCACAGAGAGGGGAATGTTTATCGTCCTTTTATCGACTTACCGTTTTTTCCCATGTGGTGCTCTATTAAAAGGAGGAATTTGACCGGCTTTCGTTCACTTCAAGGTTTGTCCCATGTCGTTCTCCATGGACAGGCGTTCGTGCATTAGGCTTTTGTTCAATTCTTGGAATGTCTTATGTTTTTCTTCAAGGATTGGAGATTGGATGCTGATTTGTTTTTCACTTCCTGGTGGCTCGGATATGTTGTGCCATGGACGAGTATGTGTCTGCATTAGGCTGTTATTCACTTCTTGCTGTATCCCATGAGCTGCTCCATGAACAGGGCGGCGGGTGCTGGTCGGTTGATAACTTCCCAGCGTGGCTCACATCACGGTATGCCCCATGTTGTTATCTATTAACAGAGCAATCTGGGTCAGGTTGTTGTTTACTTCCCAGGGTGTACACGGTGGTTCTCCTTGGAATGGAGTTGCGTGGTGGTCTGTTGTTCAAATCCCGTTATATGCCAGGTGGTGCTCTATGGAGTCGGGATATCTGTCGTGCTGTTGTTCACATCCTGCAGTGTCCCTTATGGTGTTCCATGGACAGGGTTGTGTGCGTTCCTCTGATATGCACTTTTCAATGTGTACCATGTGGTGCGCCATGGACTGTGGGCTGTGTATCAGTCAGTTGTGCACATCCCGGTGTGTCCCATGTGGTACTTCATGGACAGAGCTGCTGGACAGGGGTGTTTTTGTCGGGCTGCTGTTCACTTCTCAGAGCGTCCAGCGCGATGTTCCATCGACAGGAGGGTGCGTGTTGGGCTGTTGTTCACTTCTTGGCGCGTCCAATATTCTGCAGCATTGACAAGGGCTTGTCTGTCGCACTCTCGTTCACCTCCCGGTGTGTCTCTTGTGGTGGTCTGTGGACAGAGGTTCAGTGCTGGCCTGTTGTTGACTTCTTGGGGTGTCCCCCGTGAGCGTCCATGGACATGCGTTATGTGCACATTTTGGTTCCACTCACCGTTTGCCCCATGTGGTGCTGCATGGATACACTGGAGTATTCCGGCCTGTTGTCCAGTTCCCGATGTTTCCAATGTAATGCTCCATTGGCACGGTGGTGTATCACAGCCTTCTGTTGCGGTCCCAGTGGAGTGTCTCCGCATGGTGTTCAGATCCAGATGGGCCCCATTGATGCTCCATGGACAGGGGAGCATGTGTCTGGCTGTTGTTCACTTGCCATTGTGTCCCATGTCGTATTCGAAGGACAGGCGTGTGTGTGCTGGGACATTGCTCACTTCATGGTGCCTCTCATGTGATACACCGTGAACAGGGGTGTGTGTGGCGGGCTGTTATTCACATCGGGTGTATCACAAGCCTTGTTCCATCGACAGGAGGATGTGTGCTGGACTCTGCTTCACTTGGTGTGTCCGACGTTCTCCTCAATTGACGAGGGCTTCTCTGCCACACGCTCATTCCTTTCCCGGTGTGGCTCTTGTGGTCCTCTGTCAACAGGGGTTCTATGCTGTGCTGTTGTTCACTTCGTGGTCTGTCCCAAGTAAGGCTCCACGAACAGCGGAGCGTGTGTTCCGCTCTGATTCAACTCCCTCTGTGTCCCATGTGGCGCTCCATGGACAGCACAGTGAGTGTCGGGATTTTGTTCACATAACGATGTTTCCTATGTGGTGTTCCATCGACAAGGGTGTGTGTGCTCCATGGACATGGAAATGTATGCTCAGCTAACGTTCACTTTACAGAGCGTCCCATGTGGTGCTCCATGGGCATGGTGGCGTATCTTTGTTCAGGTCCCAGTGGTCCCCCTGTAGTACTCCACGAAGAGAAGGGGTGCATGTCAGACTTTTGTTCACTTAACATTGTGTCCTATGGGATGCTTCAAGGCAGGTGTGCGTGTGTGTCTGATTGTTGATAACACATCGGTGTGTAGAATGTGGTGCTCCACGGACAGGGCGATGTGTGCTGGGCTATATTTCACTTACCAATGTATCCCATGTTGTGGTACATGGACAGGGGATATGTGACGGCTGCTGTTCACTCGCCATTGCGTCTCATGAATGACGGGTGTGTGTATGCTGGACTTTCTTCACGTCATGGTGCATATCATGTTGTGCGCCATGAACAGGGCTGTATGTGGATATCGGGCTGTTGTTCACATCAGGGGTGTACCATGTTGTGCTCCGTGGACAGGGTTTTTTTGCGTGCTGAGCTGTAGTTCATTTCATGGTGTGTCAAATGACGTGTTCCACGGACTTTGGATGTGTGTCATCTGCTGTTGACATCATGGTTTGTGCCAAGGGGTGCTGCATAGATAAGGAGCTTTGTGCTGGGTTATTGTTCACTTCACGTCGTGTCCTTTGTGTTGTTAAATGCACAGTGCATTGTGTGCGTGGCTATTGATTACATCTTGATGTTTCCCTTGTGGTGTTCCATGGACAATGGGATGTATGTGGGGCTGTTGCTCACGTCCTGGTGTGTCCCGTGTCGTCCTCCATGGATAGCGTGTGTGTGCTTCGCTGTTGGTCCCATCCCGCAATGTCCCATGTGGTGCTCAATGGACAGCGGTGTGTGTGCTCGAATTCAATTCCCAATGTGTCAATTCTGATGCTCCATGGACAAGAGTGCGTGCGTGTGCCAGCCTCTCGTTCACTTCGTGTTTTGTCCCATGTGTTTCTGCACGGACAGGGGGCTGTGCTTCAGTCTGTTGTCCACATCTAAATGTGTTCCATATCATGCTCTAAGGCTGGTGTGGAGGTGTGTCGGGCTGTTTTTCAGTTCCTGTATGTGCCCAGTGGTGTTCCATGTACAGCGGGATGTGTTATGTGCCGTTATTCACTTACTCGTTCCCATGTGGTGGTCTATGGACTGGAAAGAGTGTGTTAGGCTGTGGTTCACTCCCTCGCCTGGTTCACGTAGTGCTCCAAGGACAAATGGTTGTGTGCTAGGCGGTTTTTCACTTCTCAATGTGTCTCACATGGAGCTCCATGTACGGGTGTGTGTGTGTGTGTGTGTGTGTGTGTGTGTGTGTGTGTGTGCGCGCGCAGTGTCCCATGTGTCCTCCACGGACAGTGGGATCTGTGCTGTGCTGTTGTTCACTTCCAGTTGAGTCCAATATGATGCTCCATAGAGAATGGGGTGGGTGTCAGTCTGTTGTGTACTTCCTGGTTTGTCCCATGCGATGGTCTATGGACAGGAGTTTCTGTGTTGAGCTCCTAATCACTTCCTGGTGTGTCCCAGGCGGGTCTCCATTGACAGGGAGGTGTGCATAAGACTCTGTTTCATTTCTGGTGTGTCCCATATGTGTGCAAGGCATTCGTTCACTTCCCAGATTGTCCCATGTGGTGATCCATTGACAGGGGCTTGTGTGATGGGCTGTTGTTCACATCCTGGTGTGTCCCATGCAGTGTTCCATGGACATGGGTTCATGTGTCAGAGTATAGTTCACTTCCGTGTGTGCCCCATCCGGTGTTCTATGGACACTGGGCTGAGTTTCGGCCTCTTAATCACTTCCACGTGTGTTCCATGTGATGCTGCACGGACGTAGGAGTGTGTGCCGGGCTCTTGTTCATTTCCTGGTGTGTCCCATGTGGTACTTCATGGACAAGAGATTTTAGGTCAAGCTGTAGTTCACTCCCCCAGCCCCCCCCCCACCCCCGCCCCCCGTGTACCATGTGGTGCTTCATGGTGAAGGGGATTTGTGACGGCCTGTCGTTCACTTCTCAGTTTGTCCCATGTGGTACTCCATGAAAAGGCGTGCGAATATCAGGCTCTTGTTCATTTCCCAAAGTGTCCCATCTGGTACTCCGTGAAGAGAAGCGTGTGTGTTGGGCATTCGTTGACTGCTTGGTGTGTCCTATGTGGTGCTGTATGTGTAGCGGCTGTGTGACGGGCTGTTCTTCATTTTTAGGTTTGTTCCTTCTGATACTCCAAGGACATGGCTGTTATTCACGTCCCAGTGCGTCCCATGTGGTGCTCCTTGGACAGGGGTGTATTTACCGAGCTGGTGTTCCCTTCCCGGTGCGTTCCATATTGTGCTCCGTGAGCTCGGGCTGTGTTTCGGGTTGTTGATCACTTCCCCGTTTGATCCATGCGATGCTCCATGGACAAGGGGTTTGTGGTGCTGTTGTTCACTGAACGGTTTGTCCCATGTGGAGCTCCATGGACAGGAGAGTGCTTGTCGGCGATGTTGTACGTTTCACGCAGTTTCCCATGTGGTGTCCGAGGGCAAAGGTGTGTGTGCTGGCCTGCAGTACACCTTCTGTTGTGTCCCAAGCGGTGTTCCATTGACCGGAGTGTTTGTGCCAGGCTATCGTTCACTTCCCGGTATATCACATGTGGTGCAGCATGGACAAGGGGCAGTGCGTCACGCATTGTTTACTCCCTTGTGTGTCCCATGCGGTGTTCCTTGAGCAAGGAATTCTGTTTAGAGCTTGTTTTTACTACCCGATGTGGCCGATGTGATGTTCCATGGACATGGTGCTGTGTTTCGTTCTGTTGTTCACGACCTCGTGTGTTCCATGTGGTGTTCCGTGGGCGGGTGTGTCCATGCTGCTTCCCAAGTTGCACTCCGTGGACAAGACGCTGTCTTTCGGGTTGTTGTTTACTTCACCTTTGTTCCATGAGTTGCTCAATAGACAGACAGGTGTGCGCTGAGATGGTGTTCACTTCCCACTGAGTCATATGTGGTGATCCATAGAAGGGTTGTGTGTTCCACACTGTCTTTCAATTCCCGACGTTTCTCATGTGGTGATCCATGCACAGGGAGGTATGTGTTGGGCAATTGTTCACGTCCCGTTGTTCCCATGTGTTGCTGAATGAACAGAGTTGTGCATGAAGAGCTGTTATTCTCATCTCGGTGCATCCCTTGTCTTACTCCATGGACAGGGGGATATGTGTCGAGCTCTCGTTCACTTCACGTGTGCCCCATGTTGTGTTCTAGGAGTGTTGTTTGCTGTGCTGATGTTCATTTGTCAATGTATCACATGTGGTTCTCTGTGAACAGAGTCGTGCATGTTGGGTTTTGTAACATCCTAGCGAGTGCCATGACAGTGGGATGTGCATCGGTCTATTTCTCCCTTCTGGGTGTTCCCATGTGGTGCTCCATGGACGGGGGTTCTATTTCAGTTTGTTGTTCAGTTCGCGTTATGTCACGTGTGGTGCCCCATGGATAGGGGGATGTGTTTCTGGCTTCCGTTCACTTCCCAGTGTGTCCTATGCAGTGATCCATGGGCAGAGGATAGTTTGCTGGGCTATTGTTTACTTCGTTTTGTGTCTTGTGTGTTTCTCCGTAGACTGGGTAGTGTGTTTCGGGCTCTTGTTCATATATTGATGTGGGCCATGTGGTCCTTCATGGACAGGAGCATTTATATCGGGATGCTGTTCATTTCCCGAAGTGACTCATGGAAATTGCTCCATGGAAATTGCATTGTGTGTCGGGCTCTCGTTCACTTCTCAGTGTTTCTCGTATGGTTCTCGTTGCACAAGCGTCTGTGTATTGGGCTGCAGCTGATTTCTTGGGATGTTCCATGTGGTGCTCCGTAGATCAGGTCATGTGTACCAGGCTCTCGTGTACTTCGTGGTGTGTTACATGTAGAACTCCATGGACAGAAGGATATGTGCTGTGGTCTCGTTCACATCCCCGTGTGTTCCTTGTGCTGATCCATGGACAGTGAGGTGTGTGTTAGGCTGTTATTCACTTCCTAGTGTGTGTCAGGCTGTTGCTCATCTGCTGATGTGTTTCATGTGTAGCCCATGGATAGGGGAATGCATGCAGTTAAATCGTTCACTTCCCTGCGTGTCCCATGTGGTTTTACATGGCCAGGGGAGTGTGATTTAGGCTGTTGTTCACAGCTCCGTGGGCCTCATGTGATTTTACATGACAGAGGTGCGTGTGGTAGGCATGTGTTCACTAACTGGTCCATCCCACGTGGTGCTCCATTGACAGTGGGGTGTGTATCGGCCTGTTGTCCACTGCCTCGTGTTTCCCATGTAGTGCATCATGGAAAGGTTGTGTGTCCCATGTGTTGCGTCATGGACACGCGCTGTGTATCAGTCTGTTGATCATTTTCCGGTATTTTCCATGTAGGGCTCGTTGTGAAGGGATTGTGTACTGCCTGTTGTCCACTTCCTGGTGTGATACATGTGTTGCTGAATTGGCCATGGGGTGTGTGTTAGGCTACTGTTGACTTCACGGTTTGTATCAAGTGGTGCTCCATAGACAGTGGGGTTTCGTGTTCGGTTTATTTTTCTCATTCCAGTTTGACCCATATTGTGTTCCATAGATGGGAGCTGTATCTGGCAGGTGTACACTTCCCACTGTGCCGCATGACGTGCTGCCTGGACTCGGTGCGTTTGCGGGTCTGCTGTTCACATCCCGATTTTTCCCATGTGATGCTTCATGGACAGGTTTGTACGTTTTGGCTGTTGTACACTTCCCAATGTATCCCCTGTTGTGCTCCATGGACTGGGGGGTGTGTGCGACGCTTTTGGTCAATTCTTGTTGTGTCCCACGTGGTGCTCCACAGGCAGGCGTTGTATCAGGCTCTCGTTCATTCTCGGTGTGTTCCATGTGGATCAGTATCGGCAGGGAAAATATGCTAGCTGTTGTTCACTTCCTGGTGTGTTCCATGTGTGCTCGAAGGACATTTGGTTGTGTGCTGAGCTCTGCATATTTCCCTGTGTGCTCCATGTGTTGCTCAATGGACGGTGGGGCCTGCGTCGGGCACTTCCTGGTGTGTGCCTTGTGGTGCTCTATGAGCATGTCTCAGACTGTTTTCAATTCCTGGTTATCCTAAAATATACTGCATGGATAGCGGTGCGTTGCGGGCTGTTGTTCACATCCCGATGTTTCCCATGTTGTGTTCCCATGTTTTGTGGTGGACTATTTTTCGCATACTGGTTTGGGCCTTGTTATGCTCTATGGATGGGGGCTGTGTCGGGATTATGTATGCTTCATGGAGTGTCCCATGTAGTGCTCCACGTACAGAGGAATGTTGCTCGTCCTATTATCCTCTTCCCGTGTTGTCCCATGTGGTGCTTTACGAAAAGGGGGGAACGTGTCCGACTTTCATTCAATTCATGTATTGTACCCTGTGGTGCTCCATGGACAGGGGTTTGTGCGTCAGGCCTGTTGCTCTTTTCCCAGTTTGTCTTATGTGTTTCTCCAAGGACATGTGGTTGGATGCTGGTTTATTGTTCACTTCCTAGTGTGTCCGATGTGTTGCTCCATGGAGAGGTGATTGTGAGTGAGGCTGTGGTTCACTTCATCAAGCAATCCATGAGCTGCTCCATGAACAGGACGGTTTTTGCTCGCTGGTTGATAACTTGCCAGTGAGTCCCATGGGGTTATCGATGGACAGATCGGTCTGTGTCGGGTTGTTGTTCCCATCCCTTTGTCCCATGTGGTGCTCCATGGACCCAGGACTGAGTATCAGTCCGTTGTTCATATCCCTGTGTGTCCCATGTGGTGCTCCATGGAAAAGGCTGTTGGACGGAGAAGGGGGGGTGGGGGTATTGGCCGTTGTTCACTTCCCAGTGTGTTCCGTGTAATGCTCCATCGACAGGAGGGTGTGTGTTGTGTTTTTGTTCCCTTCTTGGTGTGTCCCGTTTTCTCCTCCATTGACAAGGCCTTGTCTGTCGCGCTCTCTTTCTCTTCCCAGTGTGTCAATCGTGGTGGTCTGAAGACAGGGGTTCTGTGCTGGGCTGTTGTTGACTTGGTGGTATGTCCTACGAGAGTCTCCATAAATGGAGTTTAAGGGCTTGTTCTGGTTCTAACTCCCGGTGTGTCTCACGTGGCATTCCATGGACGGGCGTGAGTCTCGGACAGTTGTCCACATCACGGGGTGTCCCTTGTTTTGCTCCATGGACACAATAGAGTGTCGCTGCCTGTTGTTCAGCACCAAAGAAATGTCTCCAATGTGGTGTTGCATGGACAGGGTGGAGTTTCTCAGCCTGCTGTTCCCGTAACATTGTGTCCCATGTGGTGATTCATGGACACAGTGGATTGTCTCGGCCTGTTGATCAGGTCCAGGTGTGCCCCATGCGGTTGTCCATGTGTGTTGTACTGTTGTTCACTTGCGATTGTGTCCCACGTAGTGTTCGAAGGACAGGTGTGTTTGTGTGTGTGTCTGTGTGTGTGTGCATCAGGCTGTTGTTTGTAAGCCTTTGTGAAGCATGTAGTGCTCTATGGACAGTGGTGTTTGTGTGTGCTGATGTGTTGTTTACTTGCGGATGTGCACAGTGTGGTGCTCCATGGACAGGAGGATGTGTGCTGGGCAATGGTTCACATTCTAATGTGTCCTATGTGGTGCTCCATGGGCATGGTGGTTTATGTCGGCATGTTGTTCAGATCCCGGTGGGGCCCATGTGGTGCTCCAAGGACAGTCGAGTATGAGTCGTGTTGTTGTTAGCTTACCATTGTGTCCCCTGCGATGCTCGAAGAGAAGGAATGTGCGTGCTGGGCTTTTGTTCACATCATGGTACCTCTTATGTACTGCTCCATTAATATTGGTGAGTGATTCGGGCTGTTGTTGACATCGGGTGTGTCCCATGTGTGGTGATCCATCGACAGGAGGGTATGTGAGGGTCTGTTGTTCACTTGGTGTGTTCTATGTTCTCCCCAATTGAAAAGGGTTTTTCTGTCCTTCCCTCACTCGCTTCCCGGTGTGTCTCTTGTGGTGCTCCGTGGACAGGGGTTCTGTGCTGAGCTGTTGTTCACTTCGTGGTCTGTCCCACGTGAGGCTCCACAGACAGGGGTGTGTATGTTCTGCTCTGGTTCAACTCTCGATATGTCCAATGCGGCGCTCCATTAACAGGGTGGTGTGTGGCGGGCTGTTGTTTACATCATGGTGTGTCCTATACGGTGTTCCACCGACCAAGGTGTATGTGTGCTGGTGTGTTGTTACCTTGCCGATGTGTACAATGTGATGCTCCATGGACAGGCGATTGTGTGCTGGGCTGTAGGTATCTTTCCGGTGTGTCCCACATGGTGCCCCATGGACGCGGTGGAGCATCTTGGTCTGTTGTTCAGGCCTTGGCGTCTCTCATGTGGTGTTGCAAGGGACATAGGAGTGTGTGTCGGGCTTTTGTTTACTTACACCTGTGTCCCATGTGGTGTTTCATGGACAGGTGTGTGTGTGGGCTGGCTTGTTCATAGCTCCCCAGTATGTACGATGTGGTGCTCCACGGACAGGGGCATGTGAGCTGGGCTATCTTTCACTTTCTGGGTATGACTCATGTGGTGTTCCAAGGACAGGGGTGTGTGTACTGGAATTTGTTCACTTCATGGAGTGTATCATGTGGTGCTCCGTGAACAGGGGTACATGTGCCAACCTATTGATCATATCGGCTGTGTACCATGTAGTGCTCCATGGATAGGTGCGTGTGCATGCTGGGCTGTACTTCACTACCCGGTGTGTCACATGCAGTGCTCCATGGCCGGTGGATGTGTGTCTGGTTGTTGTTCACTTCATGCTGCACGCAATGTGGAGCAGCATGGACAGGAGGCTAATATTCACTTCCCGCCGTGTCCCACGTGTTGTTATGTGTACAGACGGCGGTGTGCGGAGCTGCTGTTCACATCTCGATGCGTCCATGTGGTTTTCCATGGACAGTGGGATGTGTGTCAGGCTGTTGTACACATCCCGTTGTGGCCCATGAGGTAATCCATGTATGGGTGTGTGTACTTGCTTGTTGGCCCCATCCGAGTCTGTTCCACGTGGTACTCAATGTATAGTGGTCTGTGTTCGACTGTTCCCTGTGGGTCCATTCTGGTGCTCCATGGTTAGGGTTGTGTGCGTTGTCGCAGCATCTCATTCACTTCGTCTTGTGTCCCAGGTAGTTCTGCATGGACGGAGTGTGTGCTTCGGTCTGTTGTTCACATCCAGTTGTGTCTGCTGCCGTGTTACATGGACCTGGGTGCTCCATGCACAGCGGGATGTGCATCACGCTGCTGTTCACTTCCTGATAAGTCAAATGTGATGGTCTATGGACAGGGAAGTGTGTATTGTGCTAGTTCACTTCCTCATATGGCTGAGGTTGTGCTCCTAGAACAAATGGTTGTTTGCTCAGCCATTTTTCACTTGACGATGTGTCTTATGTAGTACTCCATATAAGGGCGGATGTGTGTTTGCTATGCTGTTATTCATTTCCTGGTGTGACTCAAATGGTTCTCCACGGACCTTGGAGTCTGTGCTGTGCTGTTGTTGACTTCCGGATGAGTCCAACGTGGTGCTTCATAGAGAATAGTGTGGGCTATTGTGCACTTCCTGGTGTGTCCAATGCCGTGCGCTTTCGTTCACTCACCAGCTTCTCCCATGTAGAGATCCATTGGCAGGGGCTTGTATGTTGGGCTGTTGTTCACTTCCTGTTGTGTCCTCTGTGGTGTTCTACGGGCACTGGAGTGGGTGTCGGCCTTTTGGTAACTTCCTGGTGTGTCCCATGTGGTGCGTATGGGTAAGGGGTGTCTCATACAGTGATAGAGTCATAGAGACGTACAGCATGGAAGCAGACCTTCGGTCCAACCTGTCCATGCCTACCAGATATCCCAACCCAACTGCCAGCACCCAGCACATATCCCTCCAAACCTTTCCTATTCATATACCCATCCAAATGCCACTTCAATGTTGAAATTGTACCAGCCTCAGCCACATCTTCTGGCAGCTCATTCCATACACGTAACACCCTCTGCGTGAAAAAGTTGACCCTTAGGTCTCTTTTATATCTTTCCCCTCTCACCCTCGACCCCAGGGAAAAGACTTTGTCTATTTATCCTATCCATGGCCCTCATAATTTTGTAAACCTCTATAAGGTCACCCCTCTGCCTCCGACGCTCCAAGGAAAATAGCCCCAGCCTGTTCAGCCTCTCCCTGTAGCGGAAATCCTCCAAACCTAGCAACTTCCTTGTAATTCTTTTCTGAACCCTTTCAGATTTCACAACATCTTTCCGATAGGAAGGAGACCAGAATTGCACGCAATATTCCAACAGCGGCAAAACAAATGTCCTGCACAGCCGCAACATGTCCCGCCAACTCCTGTACTCAATACTTTGACCAATAAAGGAAAGCATATCAAACGCCTTCTTCACTATCCCCTCTACCTGCGGCTCCAAATTCAAGGAGCTATGAACCTGCACTCCGAAGTCTCTCTGTTCAGCAACACTTCGGGCTGTTGTTCACTTCACGGTGAGTCCGAAGTGGTGCTCCTTGGACGAGGGAGCGGCGTGTTTATCAGGCGTTTATCCATTTCCTTGTATGACCCATGTGATGCTCAATGGACATGGGGTTTCGTGGTGCTTTTGTTCATTCCCCGATTTGTTGCATGTTGAGCCCCATGGACAAGGGATTGTTTGTCAGGATGTCGTTCACTTCCAAAGTTGCCCATGTGGTGGTCTACTCACATGGGTGTGTGTGCTGGGCAGAGGCACACCTTCAGTTGTGCCCCATATGTTGCTCAATAGAAAGGAGTTTGTGTGCTGGACTGTTGTTAACTTGCTGATTTGTCTCACATGGCGCTCCATGGACAGTGTTGTGAGTGTCAGGATGTTTTTCACTTCCCAAAGTGCCCCACTTGGAGCTCCATGGATAGGGATTTGTGTGTCAGCTGTTTATCACTTCCTGGTTTGTCCCATGTCGTGTTCCATAGATAGGGGCTGGGGTATGCTTGACTCTCCTTCTCTTACCCGAGTGTCCTGTGTTGTGATCCATGTACACGGAACGGTGCCGGGCTGTTGTTCAATTCCTTGTGTGTCCCAAGTGGTGCTCCAAAGTCAGGATGTTGTGTGCTGAGCTGTTGTTCACTTTGTGGTGTGTCTCATGTGGTTTTCCATGTCCAGAGGTGTGTGTCTTGAGCTGTTGTTCACTTCCTGGTGTGTCCTATGTGGTGTTCCATGAACAGAGTCGTGTGTGCTGGTCTGTTGTTCACTTCACGGTGTGTCCCATATTGTGGTTCACGTGCAGGGGGGATATGTGTCATGCTGTTGTTCACATCACGTGTGCTTCAATGGGGTGTTCCATGGACGGGGATTGTATTTCGGGCTGTGGTTCACTTGCTGGTATGTCCCATTTGGTGCTCGATGGATAGAGTTGTGTATGTTGTGCTGATGTTCACTTCGCAGTATATCTTATGTTGTGCTCCATGGACAAAGGGACACATGTCTCGCTGTGGTTAACTTCCTGGTGTGCCCCATGTGCTGTTCCATGGACAGTGGGTTGTTTTCTGGGCTCTTTTACGCTTCCCGATGTGTTGCATGCGTTTTCCACGTTCATGGTGTCGTGTTTCAGGCTCTTGTTCACATATTGATGTGTGCTATATGGTACTTCATTGACATGAGCATGTGTGTGGGTTTGCAGTTTACTTCCTGGTGTGTCTCATGTGGTGCTCCATGGAAATTGGATTGCGGGTCAGGCTTTCCCTCACTTCTTGGTCTTTCCTGTACGGTTCTCCAAGGACAAGTGTCTGTGTGCTGGGTTGCAGTTCATTTCGTGGTATGTTCCATGTGGTACTCCATGGACCAGGGCATATGTGCGGGCTCTCATGTACTTTGTGGTCCCATGTCGTGCTCCATGGACGGGGGTGGGGGTATATGCTCTGTTCTTGATCACTTTCTACTGGATCGCATGTGTTCGTTTATCATGTTCTCGTTCACTTCCTGTTGCTTCCCATGGAAAGTGTGCTGCGCTGTTGATAACTTCCATTTTTGTCCCATATGGTTCTGCATGGTCAGGGGGATGAGTGTCGGGCTACCGTTCTCTTTCCGGTGTGCCTCATGTGTTGCTGCATGGGCATGTGTTTGTGTGCAGGGCCGTTGTTAATTTGCAGATGTGTTTCATTTGGCGCTCCACGGACAGTGTTGTGTGAGTCGGGCTGTTGTTCATTTCCCTGTGCGTGCTGTGTGGTGAACCATGGACATGTATGTCAGGTTGTTTTTCACTGCCCAAAGTGTGCCGTGTGGTGGTCCATGGATAGGGGTTTGTGGGTCGGCTGTTGTTCACTTCCTGGTGTGTCCCATGTCGTGTACCATACATAGGGGTTGGGGTATGGCTGTCTCTCATTCTCTACCAGAGTGTCCCATGTTGTGATCCATGGACACTGGTGAGTGTTGGGCTGTTGTTCAATTCGTTGTGTGTGCCAAGTGGTTCTCCAAGATCAGAAAGTTTTGTGTTGAGCTTTTGTTCACTTTGCCGTGTGTCCCATGTGGTTTTCAATGTGCATAAATGCGTGTGTTGAGCTGTTGCTCACTTCCTGGTGTGTCCTATGTGGTGTTCCATGAACAGGGTCGTATGTGCTGGTCTGTTGTTCACTTCACGGTGTGTCCCTTATCGTAGCCCATGAACAGGGGGACATGTATGGTGTTATTGTTCACATCACCAGTGTTCCCATGTGTTGTGCCATGGCCAGGGATTGTATTTTGGGCTGTTTTTCACTTCCTGATATGTGCCATGTGGTGCTAAATGGACAGAGTGATGTGTCCTGTGCTGTTGTTCACATCACAGTGCATCCCATATGGTGCTCTGTGACGGGGGATGCGTCAATGGATTTTGTTCACTTCTCGGTGTGTCCCACGTGGTGATCCATAGACAGAGGATTGTTTTCTTGGCCGTTGTTGACTTCTCGACGTGTCTCATATGCTTCTGCATGGACCGGATAGTATATCTCGGGTGTATATTCACATATGAATGTGTCCCATGTGGTGCTCCATGGACAGGGCCATGTGTGTCGGGCTGTTGTTCACTTCCCGGTGTGTCCCATTTGGTGACCAGGAACAGCGGGGTGTGTGTCGAGCTGGTGTTCACATCCTGGTATATCCATTGTGCTGCTCCATGAACAGGCGGCTCAGGGTCCGTCTATGGCTCACTTTCCTGTGTGTCACTTCTGGTGCTCCATTGGCGGGGGCGTGTGTGTTGTGCTGTTAATCAACTCCTGGTATTTTCCATCTGGCGCTGCATGGACAAGGGTGCCTGTTTCTGGCTGTTGTTCACTTGATTATGTGCCCCATGTACTGCTCCGTGGACAGAGAGGTATGTATCAGAATGCTGATCACATCCCAGTGTTCCCATTTGTTTCTCCATGGACAGGGCAGTGTGTGTTATGACATTGTTAGCTTTCTGGTGTGCCTCATATTGTGCTCCATCGACAGGGGGCTGTGTATCGGTCTGTTGTGCTCACCCTGAAGTGCCCCATGTGGTGTTCCATTTGTCAGGATGGTGTATGCTGTGCTCTTGTTAACTTTTGGTGTGTCCCATATGTTTTACCATGGACAGGGAATGTGTATGAGGCTCCCATTCTCTTCGCGGTGTGTCCCATGTGGTGCTCCATGGACATGGGGGGGTGTCTATCGGGCCGATGTTTACTTCTTGGTGCATCCAATGTCGTGCTCCAATGACAGCGGGCTGTGTGATCGTTGTTGCTCGCTTCCCCCTGCATCCCATGTGGTGCTCCATGAGCGGTGTGTGTGCTGCGCTGTTATCCACTTACCAGTGTTGCGCATGTTGTGCTGCATGATTATTGGGAATGTGTTGGACTGTTCTTCGCTGCCCTGTGTGTCACATATGGTGCTCCATGGAGGGTGGGCTGTGTGCTAGGATGTTGCTCACTTACCAGCTTATCCCTTGTGGTGCGTCATGGATAGGGATCTGTGTTTCGCACACACGTTTATTCCCGTTGTGTCCTATGAGGTGCTCCCTGGTTACAGAGGTGTGTGTCTGGCTGTCCTTCCTTTTCTAGAATTCCCATTTCGTGCTCAGAGAACGGGGGCGGGCATGTGTATCTGTCAGGCATTGGTTCACTTCTCAGTGTTCCCATGTGGTGCTTCATTGAAAGAGGTGTGTGTGCTGGGCTGTGATTCACTTCACAGCGTGTCTCATGTGGACAGGGCGTTGTGTTCTGGGCTGTAGTTCACTTCCTTGTGTGTCACTTGTGATGATCCATTGATGGGGTTGGGTTGTGTGCAATTGTTTAATTCCTGCTATGTCAAATGTGGCCCTCCATGGACGGATGGGTGTGTGCTGGAATGTTGTACACTTCCTGGTGTGTCCAATGTGGTGCTGCATGCATATTGGGCTGTGTGCCGGTGTGTTGTTCACTTTCTGGTGCGTTCAGTGTGGTGTTCCATGGATAGGGATATGTTTGTTGCGCATTTGTTCACTGCCCATTGTGTTGTATGAGGTGCTCCATGGACATCGAGGTGCGTGACGGGATGTTCTTCCCTTCGCAGTATTCCCATATAGTGCTTGGTGAACAGGGTTGGGTTTGTGCGTGTCTGGCATTTGTTCACTTCCCGTGTTCCCATGTGGTACTTAATGGACACGGTGTGCTGAACTGTAGTTCCCTTCATGGTATGTGTCTCATGTGGTGCTTCTTGGACAGGGCAGTGTGTGTTTGTCTGTAATTCACTTCCTGGTGCATCACAGGGGTAGGTGTTTGTCGTCGTGCTGTCGTTAATTTCCCGCTATGTCAAAAGTGGTGGTCCAAGGATAGGGCCGGTTTGCTGGGCTGATGTACACTTATCGATGTGTCTCATATGGTGCTCAATATACAGGGACTGTTTGCTGTGCTCTTGTTCACTTCCCGCTGTGTCCCATCCGATGATCTCGGTGGGTTTGGGTCAGGCTGTTGTTCACTTTGCGGTGTTTCCGTTTAGTGCTACAAGTAGAACATGGCGTGTGCTGGACTGTTGTTCAATTCCCGGTGTGTGTCACATGGTAATCCATCGACAGCGGTGTGGGTCGGACACTTCTCTACTTCCTGGTGTGTCCAAAGTTCCAGTCCATGGACAGGGAGTCGTTTGCTGAACTGTTGGTCACTTTCTGTTATGGGGCTATGGTGTGTGTATGCTGGATTGTTTTATGTTGTGAGGTGTGCATGTTGGACTGTTGCTCATTTCTCCGTGTGTCCCACGTGTTGCTCTGTGGACACTGTGGTGGGTGTCTGGCTGTCGTTCACGTCCTGATGTGTCCAGTGTGGCTTTAGATGGACATGGGGTGTGTGTGGTTATTGTTCACTTGCCCGTGTGTGTCATGTGGTGCTCCATGGACAGGGGGGTGTTTATTTCGGGCTGTTGATCAATTCCCAGTTCGTTCAACGTGGTGGACTTTGGATAGTGGTGTGATTGAGGAACTGTTGTTCACTTCCCGGTGTGTCTTATGTGGTGGTCCGTTGTCGGGATTGGTTTGCGCTGAGATGTTGTTTATTTTCTAGTGTTGTCACATATGGATCTTCATGGACAGGGTGTGTGTATCAGGCACTCGGTAACCTTCTGGTGTGTCCCCTGTGGTGCTCCCTGGACGCTGTGTGTGTGTGTGTGTGTGTGTGTTGGTGTGTGTGTGTGTGTGTGTGTTGACCTCTCGTTTACTTCCCAGTGTGTTCTATGTGGTGCTCCATGCACAGGGGCATGGGCGCTCGTCGCTCGTTCACTGCCTGGTGTGTCCCATGTGGTGCTCCATGGAGAGGGAAATAGGTGTCGGACTGTTTTTCACTTCCTGGTGTGTCTCAGGTGGTGCTCCATTGAAAGGGGGTTGTGGGCTAGGATGTTGTTGACTTTGCGGTATGTCCCATGTCATGCTTCGCGTTCAGCGTCGTGTGTGGTGGGCACTTTATCACTTCCCGATGTATTCCAGGGTGGTGCTGCATGGTCAGGTCTGTCTGTGTTGGTCTGTTCTTCACTTCCTGATGTGTTGCTCCATGGAGAAGGCGGAGTGTATGTCGGCTCTTGTTCACATCCCAGTGCATTCCATGTACGGCTCCATGGACAGGGCAGTGTGTATACGGCTATTATTCCATGCCCGATCTGTCACAAATGGTTCATCATGACCAGTTAGGTGTATGCTGTGTTCTTATTCATTTTCTGCAGAGATCCATGTTGTACTCCACGGACAGTGGTGCGTGTGGGCTTGGTGTTATCTTCCCTGTGTGTCACAAGTAGTGCTCCATGGGCACAGAGCTGTGTACCGTGATGTTGTTCACTTCCTGGTGAGTCCCATGTGGTGCTGCATGGGCAGTGGGCTGTGTGACGTTGTGTTTTTCACTTTCCAGTGCATCCCATGTGATGCTCCAAAGATAATGTCGATTGTGCTGGGCTATTGTTCATCAAACCGTGCATACTATGTGATGATCCATAGACACAGGCGGGTATGCTGGGCTTTGGTTCACATCCCGGTGTGTCCCATGTCCATGGACGGGTGTGTATTTGCTACGCTGTTACCCAGTTCCTGGTGTTTCTGCATGGAGGGGCTTTGTGTGTCGCGCTGTTCGTCACTTCCCTGTGTGCTGGGATGTTGCTTATTTCCTGCTGACTCCTATGTGGTGCTCCATGGACAGGCGGTGTGTATCTGACTGATGTTCACTTCCTGGTGTGTGCTATGTGGTGCTGCATGGATTGTGGGCTGTGTGACGAACTGTTGTTCACTTCCCGGTGCGACCCATGTGGTGCTCAATGGACAGGGGTATGTGTGATGGGATCTTGTTTCTTTCCCGGTCTGTCCGACGTGGTGGTCCACAGAGAGTGGGGTCGGTGTTGGGCTATTGTTCACTTCTTGTGTGTCCAATATGCTGTTTCATGTATAGGGAGATGAGTGTCGGACTGCTGTTCACTTGCCAATATGTCCCATGTGGTGTTCTATGGGCAGTGGATTGTGTGTTGGGCTGTTGTTCACATCCGGTGTGTCACATATGGCATTCCATGGACCGCGGGATGTGTGTTAGGTTGTTGTTCACTTCCCACTGTTTCCAAGCGAGTGCTCCATGAACAACAAGGTATGTGTCATTCTCTCGTTCAATTCCTGGTGTGTCCCATATTGTGCTCCTTGGACAGCATTGCGTGTGTGTGTGTGTGCGTGCGTGTGTTGGCCTGTTGTTCACTTCCCGGTATGCCCACGTGGTGCTCCTTTAGCAGCTGTGCATGTGGCTTGGCTTTTATTCACTTCCCAGTGTGTCCCATGTGATGCTCCATGGACGAAGTTTTGTGCTGGACAGTATTTTTTCGCTCTGGAGAGGCCAGTGTGTGTTGTGCTATTGTTAACTTCAGGGTGTGTACGAGCTGGACGCAGGGGTGTGTACGAGATGTTATACTCTCGTTTACTTCCCACTGTGTCCGGTTTGGGGCTGCATGGAAGGGGAGGTGTGTGGAAGGCGTTGTTCACTGCCCCGTGTGTCCCATGTGCTGCTGCATAAACAGGGACCTGTGTGTCAGGCTGTTGTTCATTTCCCGGAGTGACCCATGCAGTGCTCCATGGACAGGGTGTGTGTGTGATGTGTTGTTGTTTATTTCCCAGTGCGTCCCATGTTGTGACCCATGAACAGGAGTAAGTGTATCGGGCCCTCATTCATTTCTTGATTTGTTCCATGTTGTGTTCCATGGACAGGAGACTGTGTATCGGACTGTTGTTCACTTCCCGGCGTATTCCCATGAGGTGATTCATATACAAGGGGGTGGATGTCGCGCTGCTGTTCACTTCCCAGTCTGCCACGTGTGGAAATCCATGGACTGGAACTTGTGTGTCCAGCTATTGTTCACCTCCCGGTTTATCCCAAAAATGGTCCATGTTGGACAGGGATATTTCAGCAGCTTTGACTCAAGTCTTTGAAACTTGGTCTGTGCCTGTCCACGAAACGTCTGTGTTTGTCCCTCTCAGTTGGTCGTGCTGTCAGTAATATGTTAAAACTCCTCGAGTATTATTGTAATGAAGCAGGGGTCTAACATGTAGCTGCGTTGCCTCTGATTGCCTCTTGTTATTGAAAAGTTAGTGGAGGTATTCGGGATGGCTTGCGGCAGGTTGTGCTGTGAGCTGCGTCAGATATTCAGGGACACCTGATGATTTGGTGACTCAACTCTGGATGGAGCATGGGGACTGTAGTTATAGCATCTGGGTCTGCAACATGTACAACAAATGGAGCAGAGTCTGCAGAGAGGGGAAGCTCTGAAACCACTGAGTGAGTGTGGGTGGGGAAACGGATGTGTGGTATTGGTCTATGTATTAACTTGGACAAAAACACTCTCACTCTCCCCCTTAAACACACAAACTCACAGTGTTTCGCGATCTCCCCGCCCCCTCCACACACCGCACACCCGCACAAATATTTGCATAATGAATTTGGGTTTGCAGATTTGTATTTAAAGATGCATTCTATTTTGTTCAAAAAGCACACAATTTATAGACAGTCAGTTAATGTAGTATTTTATAAATTCCTACTTTGGAAATACAGCCAATCTGACTCCAGTTTAAGACACAGTCTCCAAACAAAATCTTACATCTAAAATACTTTGTCAGACCGGAAGTGTTACCTCCTTTACATCGGTAATATCTTACGTTGTCTCCAAGCAGTGACTTCAAAGAAATTCTGTGATTTACATATTAATCAATCAAAACCTGCACATACATTATAGTTATAAAGATTTAAGAGCCATCTTAGATGTGGTCAATTCGTGCACAAGAGTTGCATAACCCTTTGACCTTTTCAGTATAAATTCTGTCTCAGGTTTTCCCCTCTCACTAACACCTGATAATGGAGCAGGGCTCTGAAAGTTAGCGTTTTTAAATAAAACCGTTGACCATAAACTGATGTCGTGTGATTTTTGATCTTGTCCAACCCAGTCTCACTCTGGCACCTCCCTATCATGGCTTTTATTGGTTAGCTAATGTTCTCTCCAAGCAAATAATGTTTTCCGCACACCATCTGCTCTTGTGTTGCGTATTAATCTTTTGCGAAGCACCTTTTACAATGCCTTCTGGAAATCCAGATATATTATATATTGTAGGATCCCTTTTACCTACTTTGCTTGTCACATGTGAAAAAAAACTAAGTCAAGCAATTGAAACACAATTTATCCAACACAAAGTCATGTTGACTGTGATCGATTGTGGTTTGACTTTGACAATCTCCCTTTGAAAGTTCATTATTAACAGATTCTAACAATTTTCCTTCAATTCTAATAGTTTACTCAACACGTTTCAGTCCATGGTGAAGCTGGTTATTCTAAGTTCTTCCCTTTCTATAATCACGACATTCCCTTTCAATTTCTGTGTAGCAGACACAAGTCTTTAAAAGATCTCGTTTGATTGACGTGTAAGACACATGAGTGCTGAATTGACTCATACTGTTACTGATTTACATGCTCTATATTCTGCATGTCCTTCCTGGTGTTCCTACATAATAGTGGAAATGGGCTAAATGTGTTCCTCCTGTTCCTATATTGTAGTCTCAATGGGTTAAATGTCCTGCTTCTGCTCTTGACCAAGCTATTAAATGTCTGAATGTTTTCCTCGTGTTGCTGTATGAGAAACTTGTGGACTTCTGGAATTTTGCTGCTGCAGTGCAACATTTCGAGGGGCTGAATTCTCTCCTCATAATCTTCTTTAACAGGCTGGAGATATTGATCAGTCTCTTCCTATATCCCTGCAATGGGAACGAGGGAGTGATTGGTTTTCCCCTGTTCCCAAACATAAGACACATGTTTTGAAAATCCTCGTCTTGTTCCCCTAAAATATCTCAAACCCTCTCATGTACTTTCCCCATTCTTGTGCAACAGACTCAACATGACCTTAACCTTTGTGGCATTTTCCATTACTTGTGTTGCAGCATTAAGAAGAATGAATTGTCTCATCCCGTTGTTGGACACATACAGGTGCAGCACGCTCTGTTATGTGTTTTGATTTATTTCCTAGAGGTGCAACATAGATCATAAAACATTACACCACAGTACAGGTCCTTCAGCCCACGATGTTACAATTACCTGTGCAACGAATGTGAAGCCCCTCTAATCTACATTATTTCATTTTCATGCATATGTTTATCTCATGAAAATTTAAATGCCCACAAATTTGCCGAGTCCACCATTGTTGCAGGCAGCTCGTTCAACAACCCTATTACTACTTGAGTAAAGAGGCTCACTCTGAAATCTGTCCATATCTGTCACCCTTAATTTAAAGCAATGTCCCCTCGTGCTAGCCATCAACATCCAAGGAAAAAGGCTCTGACTGTTCACCCTATCTGACCCTATGATTATCTTGTTTGTCTGAATTAAGTCACCTCACTACCTTGTTATCTCCAGCGAAAACAGCCTCAAGTCCCTCAGTCTTTCCTCACAATACCTTCCCTCCAGACCAGGCAACATCCCAGTAAATTTCCTCTGAATCCTTTACAAAACTTCCACATCTTTCAGATAACGTGGTGACCAGAACTGTCCGTGATATTTCAAGTGTTGCTGCACCAGACATTTGTACTGGTGCAGCATGACCTTGTGACTCCGAAACTCAGTCTCTTTGCGAATCTGCAATCGCCTCCCTAGCTTACCAGAGAATCCTGGGATAAATCCCATCCGGTTCAGGGGACTCACCAACTTTTACACTTTCCAGAATTGCTAACATCTCCTCCTTCTGAACGGCAACCCTATCGTATATAATAGCTTGGATCTCAGTATTCTCCTCGGCATCATTGTCTTTTTCCAGTGGGATTACTGACGAAAATATTATTTTCGTGTTTCACCTATCTCCTCAGACACAACTATCCACTACTATCCTTGATTGGCCCTAATTCTACTCTAGTCTTTCTTTCATTACTTTGATTTTCCTTGCTTCTACCTGCCGAAGACTTCGAATGTATCCGTCTTGCTCTTCTTATCTCTCTCTTTAGTTCTTTCCAGGTTAACTTATAACTCTCAAGTGCCCTAATTGATCCATCACGTATCATCTTACCGTAAGCTTTCCTCTTCCTCTTGACAAGAGATTGAACTTCTTTTGTAAACCACAGTTCTGATTGACCTCTTCCTGAAACTATATGTCAGGATCCACAAACTAATCAGCCGCTTTCTCATCTGTTGTAACAATGTCAAATAATCTTCTTCTGGTGTTAACTGTGTTCCAGGTTCAAGAATTGGATCAGATTCCTGGATTGCTGTGCAATTGCTCTCTGTTGCTGAACCTCGAAACAAGTCCATCTGACATTCTTGTAAATTCTAATCGGTTTTGGATCAACCTCCTCATCCCTCCAATATAAGTTAAAGCAATGCTGTGGCTCATTTGGTTAAAATGCCAGCTTCGTCAACAGTTAGATCCACGGTTCCAGCCCTTTTCACATTAACCATTCCTAGCTTTAAACTCCTCTCAAATACCATGTTGCTGTTGTGTCTGGTAGGGCAGTGAAGACTGGAGATCAGAGTCAATATTAGTGTGATGCTGGAAAAGCGCAGCAGGTCAGGCAGCATCCGTTGAGCAGGAAAATGGACGCTTCGGGCAAAAGCCCTTCATTATCTCTGTTCTTTGAGGTTGTTGATCCAACCTGATGGTGTGGAAGAAGACAGCTATTGACTGAACGTGATTTCTGCTTTTAAAGGGTACAGTGTTCCCATTCCTGTTGACTGGGTTTGTCCCTATCAGAGAATAAAAATGATGGCGCATTGGTATAACTTCCCTTTGCAACCACTGATGCAGCAAGGTCCTCCCGAGCTGAGTTTATATTCTGCTTGTGAGTTCAGGGCACTGTGGTTTCAATTCTCTTTGCAACTACTGATGCAGTAACGTCCTCGCGAGCTGGCTTCAAAATCTGCTCGTGAGTTCTGGTCACTGTGGTAAAGTCACTGATTGGGCTGTGGAGCTGGGTTTTGGCTTCAGTGTGGAAAATGTTTTGTGCTCGAATCTCTTTGCTGCCATTTATGCTGATAACGTGTCACACTGCATCCTGTTTAAATTGAACAAAACAAAATGTAATCTGTTTTTCGCAAAGTGATCTACGCTAAGGCACAACATATAAACTTCAGTGAGTCAGAAGCCACACTATGTTTTTATAGTGTATTTATTATCACATTAATCTCATATGAGAAAGTTCTCCAGGCCAAAATTGGCAGTAACAAGTCTGTGCTACTGCTTCATTAGGCAAGCAAGTTGGGTATTTCGCTCAGTGGTTAGCACTGCTGCTTCACAGCACCAGGGACCCGGGTACAATTCCAATCTCAGGTGATTGTCTGTGTGGAGTTGGCATATCACCCCCGTGTTTGCTCGTGTTTCTGCGGGGCGCTCCAGTTTTGTCCCACAGTACCAAGATGTGCAGAATAATTGGACTGGGAAAACTGAATTAGCTATAATATTCGGGGATGTGCAGGCCAAGTGCATTAGTCATGGCAAATGCAGGTTTACAGAGATTGGGATTTGGGATAGTTTGGTGTTCGGACAATTAGTGTGGAGTTGATGAGCCAAATGGCCTGAATTTCTATGAAGAGCATCTTCCTTGCAGAAGTCAGTTGAGGGGAAATCTCTGAGTTAATTCCAATAACATTCCCTCAGTGAGGAGATTCAATCCGTAAACACAACTGGAGATGCGAACTCACTAAGATCCTTTACAGCAGCAACAACACTTTGCCAGGCTGCTGTAATGTTCCAACGCAGGTGAGGGCCGTTTCAATTGTCTTGGGGAATGCACAGCATCGTTAACATTTCATTGTCCTTCCCTACTCCAGCGGCATAATGGTAGATCTGATGAAAACAACAGCATGGCACTTGAGAAGAACGGGTAAGTTGTGGTGAAATAAAACCAATGTTGAGATATGCCTCTCCAAATAACTTTCCTGATGGTATCATTAAGCTCTTCAGAGACCACGTCACTGTGATCTCCAGCATTTGTTGTTTTCAGTTCAGATTCCAGTGTCTACAGTAATTTACTTCGACTAAAAATAAATACGTCTTGCATCACTCGCATCGAGTATTGGGAAGACTGTACCTGGAGTATTCTGTATAATTTTGGTGTCCTTGTCTAAGGAAAGCACACCAACCATATATATTGAATGGATATTCTACAGGTTAATCCATCAGAAATTTGTCTGATGAGGGATTACGGCCTGTGTTCCCTCGAGTTGAAATAATTGAGAACTAATCTTAATGAAACCGCGAAAATTCACACAGAGAGAACTGAATAACACAGCAACCTGGAGAAGTGTGAGCATACAAGATTAGGTAGAATCCCAAGATATTCCGCAATGACATCAAGCAAAATTATATTACCAGGAACACTTCAACATTTTAGAAACCAAGAGGACACTCAGAATATGAAGCAGGAGAACATTGATAGATTGTTACATGAAAACTTCGCATATGTTTAATTCGGGAGAAAGAGGATGCAGGGACAGAATTCAAGAAGATGGACTGTGAAGATGTTGAATAGATTGATGTAAGATGTGAGCGGTATTTGATGGTTTTGACTGGGATAAAATTAGTTAAATGGTCCCGATGAGTTTTATCCAAGACTGCTGTTGGAAACAAAGGAGGAAAGGCCCTGACCGGTATGTTTATGTACACCTGGTCAGAGGACACACGCCAGAGGACCGAGGTTGTTCCATTTTACAGGAAAGCTGATGCAGATAGACCAGGGAACTCTTCATGAATGAGTATCACGGCAGTGTTAGGGAAACTGTTGGCGATAATACGGAAGGAGAAAATTGATCTCCATTTAGAGAAGCAATGTTTGATCAGGGATAGTCAACATTGCTTTCTGAGAGGGAAGTCATGCCTAATGAATTTTACTGAAAATTTTCAAAGTATTCATTTGTTTGATTTCTCAACAACTCCTTTGACAAAGCCTCACGGGGGACATTAACACATAAAGTAAAATCTCATGGCATCAAGGGTAACATTGCAACTTATGTGCAAAATCGTCTCAGTGGCAAGGGACAGAGGGTGGTCGTAGAATGCTGTTACTCTGACTGGAGTCCAGTTTCCCCATGTGCACCATCGGGATCAGTGTTATTTCCCTTATTATTTGTGATGTTCATAAATGATGTGGATGTCAATGTGGAAGGAAGAAGGTTGAGTGTGATGAGTAAATATCTATTTTATAGTGAGGAGGAAGGTCTTCTGTTGCGGGAAGATATAGATGGAATGTCTAGATGGGCAGATCAATGATATGGAAGGTGCTAGCTATGAAGAGAGGTTGAGTAGGTTAGGTTTGTATTCGTTTGAAAAAAAGGAGATTGGGGGAAACCTATAGTCAGGGAAGATCGAGAAGATAGAGACAAGTTTTTTTCCCAGGGTGAAGGATTCAATAACGAGAGGTCACGCTTTCAAGGTAAGAGGTGGAAAGCTTAAGGCAGATACACGCAGCAAGTACTTCACATAGAGGGTGGTAGGCGTTGCCAGCATAGGTGGGAGAAGCAGGCTCGTTAGATTCATTTAAGTTGCGTCTGAGTAGATGCATGAGTAGGTGGGGAGCAGAGGGATGCATATGCTTAGGGGTTGACCGACAGGTTTAGACAGTACATTTGGATCGGCTCAGGCTTGTTCCTGGACTGTACATTTTCTTTGTTCTTTGTTCTTTATTCTTAGATGAAATATAACCCTCATAAATATGAGGTGATGCACTTTGGAAGAAGGAACCAGACAGGTGAGTACTCAATGAAGTGCAGCACACTATGAAGCTCAGAGGCTGCTTCTCCACAGATACCTGAATGTGACTCGACATGTTAATCGTCGAGTTCAGACGGCATTACAGACAATCGATATTGCCCCTATTGATCGAGACCTATATTATAAGAGCTCTACATGACTTTGCAACGGCAAGATGGGATACTGTGTTCAGTTCTGGAAGCCACATTATAGTCAAGATGGGATACTGTGTTCAGTTCTGGAAGCCACATTGCAGGAAGGTTGTCATTGCATTGGAGGGGGTGCAGGAGGAGATTCGCCACGATTTTCCTGAGAGTGGAGTTGTCAATTAACCTCAATTAAGAAGTAATTGGACGATCACCTGAAGTGTCAGGCTACGAACGTCGTGTCCGAAAGGGGGGCTAATATAGACCGTGCTGTATTTCTAACAGTACAGAGTATATGCTTTTGTGATTGTACCGTTGTGGAAGGTCAATTATTGAAAGGTTTAACATGTGAATTGATGGGTTTCTGGAGACGTCAATAACAAGGGTTACAAGAGTAAATTGTGATCGTAGCTACAGTAATGTAACTGGGAAAAGTAAGAGAAGACAAATGCACATTCGTTACAGTCTCAAGCCAGAAATGCTGAACGCAAGATCGGTAAATGGCAGAACTATGGAGAAAATACTTCATTTCAGCCTTCACAGAAGAAAACAAAGGGATAAACAAATCTCTGCAAGACTAGGAAGCCTAAACCTGGAGAGAAAAAAAAGGGAATAGATGAAATTTAATAAATCAATGATTCGGGGGAAACTGTTGGTTTGACAAGTAATGGCTATAGAGAACGTTAACATAGATTTATGAAATGGGAATCTTCTTTGAGAAACTGACTGTCCAGTATAGGTTTGAGAAAAAAAATGGACGCAGTACATTTGCCGTTTCAGGAAGATTTTTGATAAAGTCCCAATCCTAGTGTGAAAATTCGCCCTATTGTGGGAATAGGGCGAATGCATGAACACGGTTTTAGAATGGCAGATCCGACAGGAAACAGTGCCTTGGATTAATAGGATCATTTTTTGGAGTGGAAGTATCGTGAAATATCCTTGGGACTCAGCTACTCGCAATACATCACAAACATTTGATTGAGGGAATCAGTTGCAATATTACCAAGCCTGCTGATGACACTAACCGATGTCGGAATGTTAGTGGGTGAGGAGAATGTGAAAAACTTCCAAGTTGATTGAGACAAGTAGACTGAATGGTCAAATACGCGGTAATTGAAGAGCAATGGGGGTACATGTGACGTTGTGCACTTTGTTGGGGACAATAGAACGGTAGCCTACCATTTGAAATGAAATTTTTTGAAACATGATCTTCCTCTGTTTGCTTCTGCGCAGACCTCTGAGGTCCACGAAGGAGAGTGAGCTCTGAAGCCAGATGTCAAAACTGGGAATGGCATTGGCACGCTGACAAGTGTACACAGACGCAACAAGTGGGTAATTACAACAGTGAAACGTATCTGGCTCTCCTTGTACACCAGTCAGTGAAAGCAAAACTGCAGGAGCAGAAAGCAGTTTGGAAGTTAAATGGTATGTTGATAAAAATTTCATGAGGAGTTCAGTACAGGAGTAAGAACGTCTTACTACAGTTGTGCAGGACTTGGTGAGACCTGATCTCGAATGTTGTGCAGTATTTTGTGCAGTTTTGATATCCTTACCTAATAAAGGACAAAGCTGACATTGAGGGAGTGCAGCGAAGGATGACCATACTAATCTTTGGGATGACAGGCTTGTTGTGGGAGCAGAGATTGGGTCGGATTGGGCATTTATTCCATAGGGTTTAGGAAAATGAGTGGAAACGTCAGTGAAGTATATAAAACTTTGACAGGGTGAGACAAATTGGAAGCAGGGATGATAATTGCCCTGCACTGGGATGTCTAAAACAAGGGGTAACATTGTGAGGTTCAGACAGGCCACTCTGCATTTACATGAGAGTAAATGTCTGCACTCAGAGGCTGGTGAACCTGGGGAGTTCTCTCTCATATAAGGCTGTATGGAGAGAGCAGAAGCATGGTGTGGAGATAGAGCGTCAGCCATCAAGATTGGAATTTGGTGGAAAACTGAATGGGTCATGAAGGGGTAAAGGAGTTTCTAATTTATATTTTTATGACGGTTCATCATAGTAATGTAGATGCACATTGTGTGGGTAAATTGCATTGAAGAGATGTTTTCACATGAACTAGAATGGTGGAAGCGCAATGTAACGTGTGACCTCATGATTTTCTGATGTTTCTTTGCAGTTTGTCGGAAATCTCTGCAAATGTTGTCACAAGCTCTCAGATGTTAGGAAGGAAGTCTCTGCAGGATCGACAGGACTGTGTGTCAAGTTCCATTTTCCGATACGGGAGTTTTGTCTTGGGAGATCTGTCCGGGTTTAACCTTTGAGACATCGAAGAACTTTGATGCAATTGATTTGTTTGTTGGCAGTTTCAGAGACCATTGATGAGTTTCACATTTGTCTCTGTGTCTGGGGTCACTTTTAGACCAGACCAGGAAAGAAGGGGAGACTTGATTCCTGAAAGGACATTAGCGAAACAATTTGGTGTTTGTAATCAACATTGGCTTCAAGGCTTCATTATAGAAGAAATATTTGAGATCTCGATGTTTTATTAAATCTTTTTAACCTCCACCATGTGCCAGGGAATTTGTCTGGTCTGGATGAGTGATCCAGTGATATTTCCAAAACAGCACCTTCTCCACATGGTGACCTATCGGAAACCACACTGAGTAGGTTATTTCGGTGCTGCTTCACAGATGTGTCAAAAAGAAATCCCACCCATTTGACTATCGGGATGGGAATGACGACGTGTTAACTGGTCAGATTGTAATCGTTCTCCACTTAGGAGACTGTACATTGTTGAGTAATTTTCCACATTGCCAGGAAGATGTCAGAGTTAGAGCTCGAATGAATCTGGAGTCTTCAGTCTTATTGGAGGAATGATGTCAGGGCCCATGGCCTTTTTCCGTATCTACTGTGTTCAGCTGTTGCTTTATGTTATGTGCAGCGAATCGAATTGGTTGAAGACTGGCATTTGTCATTATGTGGGCATCATCTACGAATTTGAGGATCATCTACTCAACACTTCTGGCTGAGAATGGTGCAGAGGCGTCATCCTTGTCTTTTCCACTGATGTGCAGGGCTACTCCATTATTTGGGATGGGGATATTTGTGGATCCATTTAGTTCATTAAGCTGTTTATTCGGCCATTGCCATTTCTGGCTGGATGTGGCAGAACTGCAGAGCTCTGATCTGATATATGTTGATCTTGCAATCATTCCACCATCTCCACCCGATGTTAGTCCTCCTGCCTGGAATGTAAGCAGTCAAGTGTGGTAGTTTTAATGGGTCGTCATCATGTTCAGGTACACATTGTTCTTACCCTGGCATGTACACTTGTACTCGTCACTGAACCATGGACCACCTTGATAGTAATGGTAGTCTGAGGGATTATCTCTGGCAAAAAGTTGCAGATTATGGTTGAATATAACTCTGATGATGCCACTGCTCAGGTTTACATTATGTTAGGAATTCTCTTTTCAAAGTAAGACGAGCTAAATCTTTGAAGAAGATTTTTGACCTAGAAACGAATTGATGGTAACAAACAATTTGTGATTGAAGATGAGTTATAGAGTCACCGAGTCTGAGAGTCATTTGATGTGCGAACTGAACCTTCGGCCCAACTTGTCCATGCTCACCAGGTTTCCTGAACTGCACTAATCGTTTTTGTCTGCGATTGGCACAAACCCATCTAAACTTTTCCTACTCATGTTCCCATCTTATTTTCTTTTATATGTTGTAATTGACCCCCCTTTCCGCTTTCTCTGACAGCTCATTACATATACACTGAACAACGTCTGAGAACATATAACTCTTAGATATCTTTTACATCTCTCTTCTCTAACCTTAAACCTGTGTCCTTTGTTTTTGGACACTTCTTCCCTGGTCAAAAGACCTTGGCTATTCACTTTATCCAAACCCCTTTTGATTTTATGATCTGTGTAAAATAATCGGCAGCCTTTTATGTAAAAGAAAAAAAAATGTTAGTCTATCCAGGTGGGTTTTACCTCAAATGTTCGACTCACTCTCACATCCTTTTAAATATTTTATACCCTTTTCCGTTTATGATATCCTTCCCATTGCAGAGCGACAAGAATTGTACTCCGGTCTCCAAATATGGCCTTCGCATTCTCTTGTACAGCCAAAACATGATGCCCCAACTCCTGTATTCAGTGCTCAGACCGATGAAGATAAGTGCACCTAATGACTTATACACCACCCTGTCGATCCGCAATTCCACATTCAAGGAATTATGTACTTGCTGCCCTGGGTTTCTCTGTTTGACAACAGTCCCCAAGGCCATACCTTTCATTGTGTAACTCCTGCCCTGATTTGTCTAATTGAACTGCATGAAGCTCCAACTGCAAATTCTGGTCCTATTGGCCCAGTTGAGATTTTCATTTCAAATTACCTTTTTCACCATCCATTATACCAGCAATTGTGGCGTGGTTTGCAAATTTACTATCCATGTTTTGTCTATTCTCATTCAAATCATTTTTCAAAATATCGAGCAACAGTGGACCCAGCACTGGACCTTGTGGCATACTGCTGATCACAGCAAATCTCTCCCAGCACTCTCTGTCACCTACTGTCAAATCACCATTGATCTATTTGGTCAGCTCTCTCTGATCCCCTGTTACCACCAAGCTCCCTTATGGAACCTTGTTGGGCCTCACTAATTTACACGGAGGAAATTTAGGTGCTTTAATTTCATCTATCTTCTTGATCTCCTCTTCAAAAACTTTATTCAAGATTGTGAAACAGAATTTCCCATTCACAAAACCACACTGACTAACCAAGATTAGTCATTGCCTTTCTAAATGCATGGAGATCAATTCTGTCAGAATCTACTCCGAACATTTACTCACCCTGACATCATGCCCACCGGTCTGAAGTTCGCTGGCTTTTCCTTGCAGCATTTTGTTTTAGCAATAATGTCACAACATTAACTGTCTTACAGTTCTCCAGCACCACACCCATGGCTGTCATTCATACAAAAAAGTTCCAAAGAACTGCAGCTGCTGTAAATCAGTCACAAAAACAGAAGTAGCTGGAAAATCTCAGCAGTTGTGGCAGCATCAGTGCAATAAACCAGAGTTAATGTATCGGATCTAGTGACCCTGCCTCAGAACATTGAAGAATTATGCAAATACCTTAGCTAAAGTCCGCGAAATTTATTCCCCAGATTCCTGCAATGATCTGTGATACACTTGAACAGGTCCTGGGTATTTATCTACGATTATACATTTTAATTCCTCTGACAGTCCCTCTTCTGTAATGTGGCCTCCTTTCAAACCGTCACTACATGGATTTATTTCCCTGCATTCCCCGCGATTCCACGTCCCTCGATTCCCCATTAAATATTAAAGCGATATATTTTTGTAGAATGTCATGCATCCAGCAGGAACAGGGTGTAAGGCATCAGAGTGGGAAGTTCGAGTCCAGGTGGGAAGTGTGACCCCAGCATGGCCAGGCGCTTATGGAGTGTGTTGTTAAACTGTTAATTGTATTTTTTTAGTTCTTCCACTTTTATAGGACGGACTGTAATGTTTTCCCTTTGAAATTTAGTTTCTTTATTTTTCTGCATTGTAACAAGATTCCATACCTTGAGGGAGAGGGGAACTTTGTACATAAGGTGGCGTCTAATGTGGCGACTTGTAAACGTTTCATGTCCTTATGTGAGTACAGATGACAGTAAACAGAAAAAAAACCTAATTCATCTCCTGTGGGTCCACAAAGAGATGACTTCCTGATTTTAAGGGGCCCCACCCTCTCTCTAGTTTTTCCTTTTCCGTTAATATACTTGTACGATCTCTTTCGATTCTCCTTAACCTTATCATCGAAAGTTATCTCATGTCCCCTTTTTGCCCTCCTGATTTCCCTGGTAAGACTTCTCCCACACATTGTACGCTTAAAGGATTCCCTGCATCCCCGCAGCCTCTTCTTGACAAGATCCTCCTTCTTTCTTCTTGACAAGTTTCTCAAAATCCTCTGCCATATCCTAATCCCTACTCCTGCTGGCATGGCCCTACACACTAACAGGGGCATGCTGTCCCTGAACTCTCATTATCTCGATTTTGAAAAGCCCCCACTTGGCAGACGTCCCTTTACTGCCAACAACTTCTCACAATCTTTGGAAAGTTCCTACCTAATACCATTAACATGGGTCTTGCCTGAATTTAAAACATTTCATTTTGGACCAGTCCTATACTTTTCCAGAATAATTTCAACTCACAGAATTACGGTCACTGGTCCCAAAGTGTTCTGACTCTAATAGCTCCACAACATGCCCTGCTGTATTTCCCAAGAGGAAATACATTTGAGGTCTCGATCAGATCAGCCATGACATTATTGAATGGCAAGGCAGGCATGATGGATTGAACATCGGCATAAACCTGTGAGTTTATTGCGCTGCGTGAGTGTGTGCGCGCGCGTGTGTGTCTGTATGTCTGTGTTTCTCTCTCTCTTCACCTGTGTCATTCTGTGAGTGCTTTAGTGTATGGGTATGTGTATCTCTGCATCTACGTTTCGGAGCATTTATGTTTCTGTTGTTTTGAGAGTGAATCCATTGCAATAGAAATCAAAATGTTCCTCCTCATCCTCTATTACTCAGTCTCTCCGGTTTGTCTCTCCATATTGTAATTAAACAGATCTAATACTACTCTCTGCTGCCGCACCATGCTACTGCTGAAGCAGCAGGTTTGTTTGGAAAAGACATCAAAGAGAGTGACTGTCACACGTTTGAATTGAATTGGCTTCATTGTCACGTACACTCCAATGAATGTAGTGACAAGTTTTCAATGTCTTCGCTGATGGAGCTATCTTAGGTACAAGAAATCAAAATACAGATTCTTAAGTATTGCGTACAAAATGGAAAGCATAATAAATTAAAGTCCGGCAGAAGAATAAAAATAAAAAGACATAAAGAACGGAAACGAATACAGTTCCTTACACGCCAGTGTGTGCCAGCCATGAGTCTCCAGAACGCACCAGGCCCAGTCTCCAGACGGCACCAGAGCCCATTCTCCAAACCGCACCAAAAACAGGCTCCAAGCCGCACTGGGTCCAGTCTCCAGACCGTACTAGTCCCAGTCTCCAGACCACACCTCGGTGTATTCTACAAACCACACGGGTCCAGTCTCCACACCGCACTAATCCAGACTCACGCAGCGCAATAAACTCACAGGTTTATACCGATGTTCAATCCATCATGCCTGCCTTGCCATTCAGTAATGTCATGGCTGATCTGATCGAGACCTCAAATGTATTTCCTCTTGGGAAATACAGCAGGGCATGTTGTAGAGCTATTAGAGTCAGAACACTTTGGGACCAGTGACCGTAATTCTGTGAGTTGAAATTATTCTGGAAAAGTATAGGACTGGTCCAAAATGAAATGTTTTAAATTCAGGCAAGACCTAGTCTCCAAGCCGCAGCAGGCCCAGTCTCCGTGCTACACTGGCACAGTCTCCAGATACACAGTGCCGAGTCTCCAGCCCGCACATTACCTCGTCTCCAGAACTTAACGGCCAAGTCTCCAGACTGCACCGTGCCCGGTTTCCCGACCAGAATGTGCCCAGACTCCTATTTGCACTGTTCCCAATCACCAGACTGCACCGTCCCCAGTTTCCAGACTGGACCAGGCCCTATCCCCAAAGCCCAATCTCCAGGCCACACTATATTTTATATCTCGAGATATGACCTCCCCTTACCAGCCTCTGGTGTGGAACTCACCTTTGTCATTCCCATCGGAGTAATTCAGAAGGTTAAAAGTTTGGGAAGAGAACACATGCCAGAAAGCAGATAAAAAGAGACACACAAATATCGAGTTGAGCGGAGGAGTTCTGGCTGGAAAATTCCATTCTGCCACCTTCTTTAGGACGGTCCACAACTGTTTACTTCTTCACAGAATGACATTCGAGACTTCATGAGATATTATCAGAAGGAGATTGACAAGCCCATTGCTGACCCGTATGCTGCCACTGGCTTTATGTCAGGACCTTATAATCCATTCGCATTTTTATATCGAAGAGTACATCAAAAACCATACAGAAAGTGAAATAAAATTCATGTTAACCTCTTCCAAAGTGCTTCACCCAGAGTTGCCTGGAAGCAGTTGTACTGCCGTGGTTTGAATAGCTCCCGGTGCTGTAGAGATATCGAATTCAGGTTATCTAGTTGGCTTTAGAGATCATTATGCTGCTGTGGTCTGCATAGGTCCTCGTACTGGACGCATATCCAGTCTGGGTTTCTAGATAAACGCACTTCTGTGATCTGCACAGTTGCCCCAACTGCACAGACATTTCGTCCGGCTTTATAGAAAAACGCACTGCTGTGGTCTGAATAGCTCCCCGTGCTGGAGAGGTATTTATTTCGGGGTGATAATCAGTACACTGTCGTCTGCATAGCTCCCAGGGATGAATAGGCATTTAATATGGGTTTACAGATCAATGAAGTGACGTGATCTGCAGTTTTCTGCACTGGGCAGATTGCGAGGTTGGAACAAGCAGGGCTTAACCTACTCAGTGTTCTGTGCTGAAATAAATAACCATTTCAGCTGATCTGCCAATGCCTTTCTTCATTCATTCTTGCGATTGGACCGTATGTCTCTGACTGGATTAATGTTGCAGTGTGCACATGCGCAGTTCATCATGTTGGTGAATACCCACTGCCCTCGCAGCACCAACAACCTCTTCATTCAAAGCAGTCAGCCATTCCCATTGTCTTTGGATCTCTACGTAGAACGAAAGGATGACCACTCAGATAAAGCACGTCCCCTTGTTTCACGGCTTAATACACTCTCCACTTTATATTCCCAACCGCCAAACAACCCCTTCAAAATATCCTGTGTGTACTGAGAGCAATTGATCCACTGGGAACATTAGGGAGCTGGCCATCAGTGAAATGGACCAACACGTCTTTTGTCTGAACGGGTCAGAGTAAACCCTCTAGTACACACTGTATCACTAAGTCGTGTAAATTACCTTTATTTACATAAAATGCAGCCTGTTATTATTCCTGTAAAAGTCACAGATTGACCTTTATACACGTGATATTCCAGCTGCCACATTGTTGTTCATTGCTTACTCAATTAAAGATTATCCGCTTCCTCTTAATAACTTAAGTTCTTGCCTATCTTAGCTCGAATGCATTTGTTCCTTTTGCTTAAAACGTTGATATTGGTTGCAAATAGTTGATGCCCCAGCATTGGTAACTGTGTCACTGCAGTCGTTAATTTGTGTTAAATCGACAAATGCTGATTTATCCATAATTTATCCCTGCTACCGGCTCAGTCGTCAATTCTCCCCGTATTCCTGTGCAGCAGCTTTGAAAAGCTGAATATTTCCTTCAATTTCCTGTGTAAGATGCATGAAAGATTAAAAGATTTGCTCCAGTTGCTGAGTAACAGCCTCTAATGGCTCAATGGCTTCGTTCTATTCCTGTTTAAAATTCTTGATGGACTGAATGGCCTGCTTCAGTATCGGTGTTGTTGTGAATGGTGCTGAAAATATTGGAACCATCAGCGCAGAGCCCATTTCTGACTTTATGAGGGAGAAAGGGCATAGATGCTTCAGCTGTTGATAGTTCTCAACGTCACATGAATGCCCGGTTCCATTTGCTCGGTCGTTTTGAAGTATGTCCTAATTCACAGGAGCTGGTGTCTCATTACACAGTGGGCAATTTCTTGAATACGAGAGTGAGACGTGTCCTCCGCCTGGACTGTGTGCTGGCTGCTCCGACAGATTATTTTAGGGACAGATGCACCTGTGACAAACTGGTGACAATATTTCCGTCATCTTGTTTCTCCCATCATTTCCCACAGTCTGGCTGCTGTATGTTTGAGGTCACACCCGGCTCCGTCAGTGGAGACACTTTTGGCGTTGGACATTGAAGTTCCACACCCAGAGTACATTCTGTGTTCTAGTCACCATCAGTTCTTCCTCCGATTTGTTTTCAACATCGAGAGGAACTGAGTTATCACCAAAGGGTGGTGTGGAGGGCAGTGGATCTGCATCACTTGAAGATTTGCTTGATCGTATTTGACTTACTCCCGTGAGGTTTCCAGGATCTGGAATCAATTTTGGGGAAATCCATGCTAAGCCATTCCCTAACTGTGTCCCACGGTGCCCCAATCACTGCTTGGTCTGTCATGCCGCTGGGACATCGTATAACCCGGGATGGTGATGTGTCTTCATTGATTTTGTGGGTATGATGGTGTCAGGTTGATTCGTGAACGGGTCAATATGAAGAATAAACATGGCAGTGGAACAGGGAATAATGGGATAAAAACTGAATGAAACGCATTCTGTCTAAATGTGTTTCGTCTTCTCGATACAGACTGACGTATTCACAGCTCACATTGAAGTAAATTGATATGATTTACTTTCATGAGAGAGACATGGCGACAGAGTCAGAGATATTGAGCACTGAAATTTACAGCTGGGAGTGTTAGGCAGAACTAAAAAAGAATTGGGGGAGATCTCAGAATAAGGGTTGGCATCGGTGTGATCATCAAAGAGCAACTTACATTAAATGATTGAGATATCATCTTAATCATATTGTTTTTGTTGCAAAGTGCCAGTTGAGTTGAGTTTGGCGAGACATTCTTACGGTGAGGATGAGTGGGTCTCACCAAACCCAATGGACAGAAGGGCCTTTGTGATGTAGGTATTTATGACACCAAAACGTTGTGTAACCGACATTCCGTGAAAAGTTCTATACATCATTCTCCAGAACATGATATAACTGACATTCACTGGAAGATTCTATACACAACATTTTAAAACTGACATTCCCAGAACAAAGTTCTGTGACTGACATTCCCTGAAACATTCTGTACCTAACTGACAATTCCAGAATATTCTGAACTCAACGTTACACAAATGCATTTCACCAGAACATTCTATCTCTGACATTCTTTGTGAAAGGCCGGATGTCAGCGAATTAAGCAAAAGGTAAGATGCCGAGGGAAAAAAATCCAGTTGAATGGAGAACGAGACACTGTTCCAAAGTCCCGTCAGGCAGTTAAAAGGGTGAATACGTTTTACCGACGTTAACATTTCTTCAAAACACAGGATCGATCACAATTGAGACGAAAAGAGAGAATTTCCAACTTCCATTTGTCTTCAAGAAATTGGGAGGGAATCATTCAGGACAGCAAAGCGTTTACCCTCTGTACTGGGAACTGTAAAGGAGTGACCGATATTTGCTGTCGAGTTATCGAGTGTATGGAAATCTTGTAGGAACCATCTGTCCTTCTGGCTGCCTCTCTGTGTGTTTTCGGTGGGAGGTTTTCTGCGCTTTCATGACGTTTTTCTCATTAATTCAAAACTTGTCGTTTGTTATTTCAGCTCCAATTATTTTAATCATATCTGAACACAATGACACGTTTGAAAACCTCACTGGCTCCTCAATAAAACTGGCCAATTTGCCTCCAGGATGATGTATAATGTGTTTGTTGTCCTTCCTAACAGTTAACGTAGTGACGATCTACGTCCTGCTTTGCAAAGATTGTGGATTGTCTCCATGTGTCAGACGTTACCTGGGAGCCATGGCAGTGGCAGATCTACTGGTCATTATCCTCGACCTGATATTGAGACACATTCCCATTGTTTATCGGGAACAGTTTTATTTCCTGTACTCCGTCCCCGTGTGTAATATTCACGCCGTCCTGCTTCATGCGGCCACTGACTGTACTGTCTGGTACACTGTCACTTTCACCTTTGATCGGTTTGTGGCCATCTGTTGCCATGAGCTGAAACATAAATACTGCAGTGAGAAAACGGCGGCTGTGGTTCTAGGAACATTGACTGTGCTGAGCTGTTTAAAGAACATTTTCTGGTATTTTATGCTCAGAGCTGTGTATCGACTGTGGAACGTGCCCTTGTTTTGTGCAGCCACAAGCGCTGTTTATTTATCCCGTGTCTGGGTCACAATCGAGTGCGTCCATCACATTCTAACCCCAATACTCGCATTTCTCCTGATTCTGCTGCTGAATGTTTTCACTGTCAGACATATTTTAGTGACCAGCAGATCCCGCAGGAGACTCCGGGCTTACACCAATGGAGACGCTCAGTCTGACACAGAAATGAGAAATCGAAAAAAATCCATCATTTTACTCTTCGTAATCTCGGCCAATTTCATCCTGTTATGGTCAACGTTAATGGTGTATTCTACATGGTTCCGGATTGGGAATATTATTGATACCGATGTGTATATCAATAGGTTTGTCCAGGAGTTGGGCTTCATGCTGCAGCTCGTCAGTTGCTGCACAAACACCGCGATTTATGCAGTGACACAGACTAAGTTCAGACAGCAGCTGAAGAATGTGATGAAATATCCCTTTTCCCAAATTTATGAATCAATCAAATTCACTCGTACATCAGTCCATCCGGGATTTTCTCTTTTCAGTTCAATATTTCAGCGATGAAGCAGCCTGTCACTGTGGGAATAGACTGAGAGTAGAACATAGAACATAGAACATAGAAGAATACAGCGCAGTACAGGCCTTTTGGCCCTCGATGTTGCGCCGATCCAAGCCCACCTAACCTATACTAACCCACTATCCTCCATATACCTATCCAATGCCCGCTTAAATGCCCATAAAGAGGGAGAGTCCACCACTGCTACTGGCAGGGCATTCCATGAACGTACGACTCGCTGAGTGAAGAACCTACCCCTAACTTCAGTCCTATATCTACCCCCCCTTAATTTAAAGCTATGCCCCCTTGTAATACCCGACTCCATACGCGGGAAAAGGTTCACACTGTCAACCCTATCTAACCCCCTAATCATCTTGTACACCTCAATCAAGTCACCCCTAAACCTTCTTTTCTCTAATGAAAACAGCCCCAAGTGTCTCAGTCTTTCCTCATACGATCTTCCTTCCATACCAGGCAACATCCTGGTAAACCTCCTCTGCACCCGTTCCAGTGCCTCCACATCCTTCCTATAGTATGGCGACCAAAACTGCACACAATATTCCAGATGCGGCCGCACCAGAGTCTTATACAACTGCATCATGACCTCAGGACTCCGGAACTCAATTCCTCTACCAATAAAAGCCAGTACACCATATGCCTTCCTCACCGCACTATTTACCTGGGTGGCCACTTTCAGAGATCTGTGTACATGGACACCAAGATCCCTCTGCTCATCCACACTACCAAGTATCCGACCATTAGCCCAGTACCCCATCTTTTTGTTATTCTTCCCAAAGTGAATCACCTCACACTTAGCTACATTGAATTCCATTTGCCACCTTTCTGCCCAGCTCTGCAGCTTCTCTATATCCTGCTGTAACCTGCCACATCCTTCCTCACTGTCAACAACTCCTCCGACTTTCGTATCATCCGCAAACTTGCTCACCCAACCTTCTAACCCCTCTTCCAGGTCATTTATAAAAATGACAAACAGCAATGGTCCCAAAACAGATCCTTGCGGAACACCGCTAGTGACGGCACTCCATGAAGAAACTTTGCCATCAACTACTACCTTCTGTCTTCTTCCATCCAGCCAATTCCTAATCCAAACCTCCAACTCACCCTCAATGCCATATCTCCGTATTTTCTGCAGTAGCCTACCATGGGGAACCTTATCAAACGCCTTACTAAAATCCATATATACCACATCTACCGCTTTCCCCTCATCAACCTCCTTCGTCACCTTTTCAAAGAATTCAATAAGATTTGTGAGGCACGACCTGCCCTTCACAAAACCATGCTGACTATCCTTGATCACATTATTCCTATCCAGATGTGCATAAATCCTATCCCTTACAATTCTCTCTAAGACTTTGCCCACAACAGAAGTGAGACTCACCGGCCTATAGTTACTATGGTTATCCCTACTCCCCTTTTTGAACAAGGGAACCACATTTGCTATCCTCCAGTCTTCTGGCACTACTCCTGTAGACAAAGAGGACATAAAAATCAAGGCCAATGGCTCTGCAATCTCGTCCCTTGCTTCCCAGAGAATCCTAGGATAAATGCGATCAGGCTCAGGGGACTTATCTATTTTCACCTTTTCCAGGATTTCCAACACCTCTTCTCTACATACCTCAAAGCCATCGATTCTACTTATTTGTGACTCAGTATTCACATCGACGACAATGCCCTGTTCCTGAGTAAATACTGAAGAAAAGTATTCATTCAGTGTCTCCCCAATCTCTTCCGCCTCCACACGCAACTTCCCACTACTATCCTTGACTGGACCTATTCCTACCCTAGTCATTCTTTTATTCCTAACATACCTATAGAAAGCCTTAGGGTTTTCCCTAATCCTACCGACTAAGGACCTTTCATGTCCCCTCCTTGCTGCTCTTAGCTCTACATTGGCCTTGATTTTTATGTCCTCTTTGTCTACAGGAGTAGTGCCAGAAGACTGGAGGATAGCAAATGTGGTTCCCTTGTTCAAAAAGGGGAGTAGTGCTGGTTTGTCGAACTTTTTCCACTCGGGGGGTTACAGGGATACAATTCAATGTTTCTCACGACTCCGGAGACAGTGAGAAAAGGTATAATCCCACTGACGCTGTCCGATACTATAATTTGTACACAATAAAAATGTTCAATAAAAAGCACTGAGCAGCAGAGTGAACAATATTGTTGTGTGTCTTTGTGTTGAAGTAGCTGAGCTGGAAAGAGACAGACTCAGCCCCAAGTCCTGATCCACAGGGAAGGGGAGGGGACCAGGGTGTGCTGCTAAGCTGTTGGGTTTATTTCACTCTGTCCTGGTTCTCACCTCTGCCCAATTCTCCATTACTCAACCTGCGTCTTGCCCTCTCTCTATCTCCCAATCTTCTTCTCTCCGAAATTCCTCACGCTTATTTTTTCTTCCGTCGTGATGGGTTCACAGGCAATTGCTAGGTGAACGCAGCTGGAATAGTGACACAGGCTAATACGATGTGAACAGAGTGGGAATGTGTTCATAGGGCGAGGGTAAGAGATCAGAGTGGGAATGCGTTCACTGTCATTTGCCAAGAGAATACAGAGCGGTTGGACCCACAGGCTGTTGCTAGGGGGACAGAGTGGGGATGAATTCACAGGCCGTTGCCATAGGAACGTGGCAGAGATGGGTTGCGAGGCAGGTGCTGGGGAGTAAAATGAGAATGCTGTCGCAGGTTATTGGTAGGGAAAGAGTGATAATTGAGATACAGGTCATTTTCAGGGGCACAGAGCAGGTTTGGCAAACAAGCCCTTACTATGGGAATACAGCGGGGATGCGTTCATTGACCTTTGATAGGACAACACATTGTGCGTGGATTCACGGCATATTGCTGTCAGAAAACAGCAGGGATGGTTCACAGGCAGTTTGTGGCTTGGAAAAGTAAGCTTCAAGGCAAGGGCGTAATTGATATGTGGAGCTTGTTCAAGGAGAAACTATTGACTGTCCTTGATAAGTATGTACCCGTCAGGCAGGGAGGAAAGGGTCGTGTGAGGGAGCCGTGGTTTAATAAGGAATTGGAATCCCTTGTTAAATGGAAGAGGGCGGCCTATGTAAAGATGAGGCGTGAAGGTTCAATTGGGGAGATTGAGAGTAATAAGGTAGCCAGGAAGGACCTGAAGAGAGAGCTAAGATCAGCAAGGAGGCGACATGAAAGGTCCTTAGTTGGTAGGATTAGGGAAAACCCTAAGGCTTTCTATAGGTATGTCAGGAATAAAAGAATGACTAGGGTAGGAATAGGTCCAGTCAAAGATAGTAGTGGGAAGTTGCGAATGAAGGCTGAAGAGATTGGGGAGACACTGAATGAATACTTTTCGTCAGTGTTCACTCAGGAACAGGACATTGTTGTCAATGTGAATACTGAGTCACAATGAAGTAGAATGGATGGCTTTGAGATATGTAGAGAAGAGGTGTTGAAAATTCTGGAAAGGGTGAAAATAGATAAGTCCCCTGGGCCTGATGGCATTTATCCTAGGATTCTCTGGAAAGCAAGGGAGGAGATTGCAGAGCCATTGGCCTTGATTTTATGTCCTCGTTGTCTACAGGAGTAGTGTCAGAAGATTGGAGGCTAGCAAATGTGGTTGTCTTGTTCAAGTAGGGGAGTAGGGATAACCGTAGTAACTATAGGCCGGTGAGTCTTACTTCTGTTGTGGGCAAAGTCTTAGAGAGAATTGTAAGGGATAGGATTTATGAACATCTGCATTGGAATAATGTGATCAAGGATAGTCAGCATGGTTTTGTGAAGGGCAGGTCGTGCCTCACAAACCTTATTGGATTCTTTGAGAAGGTGACTAAGGAGGTGGACGAGGGGAAAGCGGTAGATGTGGTGTATATGGATTTTAGTAAGGCGTTTGATAAGGTTCACCATGGTAGACTACTGCAAACAATACGGAGGTAAGGCATTGAGGGTGAGTTGGAGGTTTGGATTAGGAGTTGGCTGGCTGGAAGAAGACAGAGGGTACTAGTTGATGGCAAAGGTTCATCTTGGAGTGCCGTCACTAGTGGTGTTCCGCAAGGATCTGTTTTGGGACCATTGCTGTTTGTCATTTTTATAAATGACCTGGAGGAGGGGTTTGAAGTTTGCATGAACCAGTTTGCGGATGATACGAAAGTCGGAGGAGTTGTAGACAGTGAGGAAGGATGTGGCAGGTTACAGCGCGATACAGATTAGCTGCGGAGCCGGGCAAAAAGGTGGCAAATGGAATTCAATGTAGCTAAGTGTGAGGTGATTCACTTTGGTAAGAGTAATAAAAAGATGGGGTACTGGGCTAATGGTCGGATACTTGGTAGTGTGGATGAGCAGAGGGATCTTGGTGTCCATGTACACAGATCTCTGAAAGTTGCCACCCAGGTAAATAGTGCGGTGAAGAAGGCATGTGGTGTACTGGCTTTTATTGGTAGAGGAATTGAGTTCTGGAGTCCAGTCCTGAGTTCATGTTGCAGTTGTATAAGACTCTGGTGCGGCCACATCTGGAGTATTGTGTGCAGTTTTGGTCGCCATACTATAGGAAGGATGTGGAAGCACTGGAACGGGTGCAGAGGAGGTTTACCAGGATGTTGCCTGGTATGGTAGGAAGATCGTATGAGGAAAGGCTGAGGCACTTGGGGTTGTTTTCATTGGAGAAAAGAAGGTTTAGGGGTGACTTGATAGAGGTGTACAAGATGATTAGGGGTTTAGATAGGGTTGACAGTGAGAATCTTTTTCCACGTATGGAGTCAGCTATTACAAGTGGGCCTTGCTTTAAATTAAGGGGGGTAGGTATAGGACAGATATTAGGCGTAGGTTCTTTACTCAGCGAGTCGTGAGTTCATGGAATGCCCTGCCAGTAGCAGTGGTGGGCTCTCCTCATTTAAACGGGCATTGGATAGGCATATGGAGGATAGTGGGCTATTGTAGGTTAGGTGGGCTTGGATGGCGCAACATCGAGGGCCGAAGGGCCTGTACTGCGCTGTATTCTTCTATGTTCTATGTTCTATGTTCTACTTGGAGAACACAGCGGGGAGGGGTTGCCAGCATTTGCTTGGAGAACAGACAGAGGATGTGTTCAAAGGTCGTTAGAAGGAGAACAGTCGGGTGGATTATTTCATAGGCCATTGCGAGGGGAAGAAAGTTGCGATACGGTGCTGGGTCATTGATGGGAAACAGACAAGGCTATTGCTCGGTAAACAAAGTGGGAATGGGTTCAAGGGCTGTTGCTACGAGAGCAATCGGGCGTATGGGTTCACAAGCCCTTCCTTGGACAACATTGTGGCGATGCTGTTCCAGGTCTTTGATGGGAGAACACGGTGAGATTAGGTTCACAGGCCGACGTTTGAAGAACAGAGTGCAGATATGTTCACAGGCCATTGTTATGAGAACAGTCTGGGTGTGAATTCAAATGCCATCCCTTGGACAACAACTTGTGGACGGGGAAAGGGATGGGATGGGTCACGGGCAGTTGCTCAGAGAACAGAGTAGGAATGGTTTCACAGACCGTTGCTAGGGGAATATGGTAGGAATTGAAGCGGGAACGGAGTGAGGATGGGTTCACAGGCCTTTGCTATTAGAACCATCGGGCAGTTGGGTTCATAGGCTGTTGCTTGGACAGCATTCAGATGTATGGGTTCATAGGACGTTCCTTGGACAATCGTTTGGGAATGGAGATTACAGGATGTTGATGGCAGAACAGAATGGGATTGGATTCACAGACCGTAGTTTGAAGAACAGAGTGAGCATGGGCTCACAGATCGTTGCTGGGGGAAAGAGACGTGATAGTGTTACTGGCAGTTGCTCGGAAAACAGAGTGGGCATGGCTCACATGCCGTTGCTATGAGAACCATGGATGATTGTACGTTCACAGGCACAACGTGTGGATGCTGCAATAGGTCGAAGATGGGCGAACAGAGTGGGGATTGTGTCACAGGTAGTTATGAAGAGAACATGGTGTGAATGGGTTCGAAGCAGTTGCTGAGGGAAGAGAGTGGGGATGGAGTCAGAGGCCGTTAGTTAGAGAAGAGAGTGGGGATGGGGTCACAGACCGTTACGAGGGGAACAAAGTGAGGATGGGTTCACACACAGTTCCGAGTGGAAAAGATAGGGGATTGTTTCACAGGCCATAGCAATGAAAACAATCGGACGTATTGGTTCACAGGTCGTTCTGACAACAACAGTGTGTGCATGGTTTCACAGGCCGATTCTTGGGAAACGGGTTTGGCATCACAGGTTATTACTAGGCGCACAGTTGCGGAGATGGGTTCACAGGCCGCTGGTAGAACCACAGAGAGGGTTTGGGGTTACATCGTTGATGAAAGCTGAGTGTAGGTTTGGGTTCACAGCCTCTTGCAAGGGAAAGAGAGTGGGGATGCTTTCACATGCTGTTGCTGAGAGAACAGAATTATGAAGGGTCCGGAGGCAATTGCAAGGGGAAAAGTGTCGGGATGGGTTCACAGGCCGTTGCCAGCGAACAGAGCGGGCATTGTGTCCCAGGCAGTTGTTCCCACAACACAGCAGGAATGGGGTCACAGGCAGTTGCAAGAGTAATCGATTAGGGATTAAGTCACAAGTTGGTGCTCGGGGAACAGCGCGGGGAGTTACAGTTCATTGGTTAGAGAACAGAGTGGGTTTGAATTCACAGGATGTAGCTAGGAGAATCTAACGAGGATGTCTTGAAAGGCTTATGCACCGGCAACAGAGTGGCATTGGATCATAGGCCATTCCAAGGGGAACAGAGTGGGGAATGGGATTCACAGGCTGTTTCTCAAGCATCATATTTGGGAATGGGTTCACAAGCTATTGGTGGGAAAGCTGAGTGGGCACGGTTTCACAGGCTGGTGCTGAGAGAACTGCATATGCATGGGTTCACAGGCTGTTGCTCGGTGAACACAGTATGGATGGGTTCACAGGCAGTTGCAACGAGGACAGAGTGGGGATGATGTTACAGACTGTTGCTGGGGAACAGAGCGTGCTTGCGTTCAGAGGTTGTTGCGATGAGAACAGAGTGCGGATGGTGCCACAGGCTGTTGCGAGGGGAAATGACTGGCGATCTGTTCACAGGATGTTGGTATCGAAACAGCCGGATGGGGTCGCAGACAGTTGCTATGAGAACAGAGCAGTGAATGGGTAACAGAGTGGTGAACAGTCGGGGGATGGTTTCAGAGGAAATTACTAGGAGAGCAGTCGAAGGCATGGGTTCACAGGTATGGGACAACAGAATGGTGATGGCGTTTCAGGTTGTTGAAGGAAGAACAGAGCGGGTATGGATTCATGGTCCGTTGCTTGCAGAATAGAGTGGGGACAGGGACACAGGCCGTTACAAGAGGAAGAGATTGGAAACGGTTTCACAGGCTGTTGCTTGGGGTACAGAGTGAGGATTGTATCACATAGAATTGCTCGGTGAAAAGTTAGCGCATTTTTTCACAGGCCGTAGCTATGAGAACTGTCCGTTGGGTTCACAATCCGTTCCTCGGACACACCTTGGAGGTGGAGTCACAGGGCGATGATGAGAGAACCGAGTGAGGATTGGCTCACAGGCCGTTACTGCGAGAATATAGTGTGAATGGGTTCATAGTGAGTTGCTAGAGAAACTGAGTATGGGTGGGGTCACTGGCTGTTAATGAGGGAAGACAGAGGGAATGGGTTCACAGGCTCTTACGAGGGGAACAGAGTGGAAACGGGTATACAGGCTTTTGCTGGAGGAAGTGAGTGAGGATGGAATCACAGACAATTGCTCGGGGAATAGATAGGGGATTGTTCCACACGTCATACGTATGAGAACATTCGGGCGTATGGGTTCAAATGCCGTTCCTAGGACAACAGTGTGGAGATGGGGTCACAGGTCATTGATAGAAGAACAGTGTGGGATTGGATTCACCAGCCGTTCCTGGTAGAACAGAGTGAGGATGGGATGACAAGGGAAAAGAGGGGTGATGGTGCCACACACAGTTGCTGGAAAAAGCAGAGGAGAATGGTTTCATAGGGTATTGCTGTGGATATAGTCGGGGGTGTCGGTTCGCAGGCCATTCTGGGAAACAGCGTTGGGATGGGTTCACAGTTCGATGATGGGAAACAAGAGTGGGGAGGGTGGCACAGGTGTTTATTTGGAGAATAAAATGTAGATGGGTTTGCAGGCCGTTTCTCGGGGGAAAGTGTGGGGATGTGGTCTCAGGCCGTTATGGTGGGAACAGAGTGGGTTTGTAGTCACAAGCCACTACTCGTGGAACAGAGTGGGCATGGGGTAATAGCCCTTAACTAGGTGAGCAGAGTGGGGAATGGGATTCACTTGCCGTTACTATGCAAACAGTGTGGATTTGGTGCCACAGGCTGTTGCAAGGCGAACAGAGTGGAATGGGTTCACATGCAGTTGTTAGGTGTAGAGAGTGGGAATGGATACACAGGCTGTTGCTAATGAGCAGGGCCTGGATGGGTTCTCAGGCTGTTGCTATCAGAAAACAACAGGAATGGGTGTCACAACCAGTTGCTACGAGAACAGAGTGAAGCCAGGCTCATTGGCGTTTGCTAGGAGTACATTCGGGCGTCACAGGTCGTTGATGGGAGAACAGAGTATGTATGTGTTCACAGGCTGTTTTTAGGGGCGTAAAGTTGAGATAGATTGGCAGGTCATTGCTCAGATATCAGATTGACTATGTGGGTCACAGGCCGTCGTTAGGCGGCCTGAGTGGGATAGCTTCACTGGCGCAGTTGCCAGGGGAAGTGAGTGGGGATGGTTTCACAAACTGTTGCTATCAGTAAACAGCAGGGATGGGGTCACATGTCAGTGCCAGTGAAATAGATGCGGATTGAGTAAGACGCCATTACTGGGAGTCCAGTGTGAGGATGAGTCAATGGTCAGTTGTTCAGGGAAATTATTAGGGATGTTTTCAAGAGAAAAAAGCAATAATTGGATCTCAGCAGTTGTTCCAAGGACAGAGTGGAGATGGTTTCAAAGTCCGTTGTGAGGAACCAGAGGGGGAATGGGATCACAGGCAGTTACGAGGAGAACAGAGTGGAGTTGGGGACATTGGCTGTTGCGAGCGAAGCAGAGTGGGTCTGAGTCACAGTTCCTGATAGACGAAAAGTGAGTGTCCAGGGATGCGGATGTTAGGTGGATTAGCCATGGTTGGCTTACAGGGATTGGATGGCTTGGAAGGTCAGTGTATACTTGATGGGCTGAATAACCTTCTTCTGCGCTCTAATGATTGTATGAAAAGAGATTGTTTGATCAACCGCGACTGTGTGGTGATTTGGTTAAAGACAGCAGAAAGGGCAAGCTCTAACTAAAATTGTGTATCACCAATAGAGTCAAATACAATATACATTTGTTTAAAAAATAAAAGGTTCTTTACTTGAATCTGTAAATCATTTGCAATAAAATGCACTAATAACATAAAGAGGAAAATCAGTTATTTCAGCATCAGAGAGAAAGGGTAACAGGGTGGCCAAAGGTGGGCATCAATAACATCGGGTAAACAACCTTGAGGACAGACAGACACAATGGTGAAGTGAGATGCATAACTATGCTTTATAGAGAGTCAAAGACGATGGTAAGAAAGGATTTGTCCTTCAAAACCGTGATGTAGAATCCGAAATAATGGAAGACAGAGTTGCTGGACACAGTTTGTAAGCGTTCAAACAGCGTTTTAATGGAGGGGTAATAATCAGGATGGACAAATGGGATATTCTATAGAAACTCAGCAGATCGGATACAATCTGTGGGCTGATAATTGTTGCTAATTGTTGACATCTTTAAACTTCATATACAGTGCTTTAGCAGATAAATCTGAATTATGTTTTGTCAGTGATTCTCGGAAGAACATATAGTGCAACTGACTAGCAATGCACCTATCTTAGATCCTGCATTATGTAAGGAAACTGGTGAAACGAGTCATGTCAGACGGAGAAGAAAACCGATGGAAAATGATGATAATTAGGAATTTAAACAGAATATGATTTTTGAGTGTGATCATTTCAAACTCAAACAACAATTCAAAATGAAAACCAAGCCAAATACACAGCATGATGCGTGACCTGACCAAGATCGGATAAACACAATAAAATGTTTGCAAATGAAGAGTGAGAAACTTTTCAACGTATGATTCAAAATGCTCAATGAAAGAACAATCCATTGAAAACCAACGTAGGAAACTTCAGCCCACGACTGACGATATTCCCATAGATTTCACTGCAGACTGCTCCCCTGAAACTTTCAGGCATATCAGAGTGCTTGTTGCAGTTGTAGTGCGTTTCATATGATCACTTCTGACATGTGGGAAAGGGGTAGAATGATTTTGGTGTAGAAAGACGTATAACGATGTACTCATGCCCTGACTGAAGGCAATTACACAGTACGCCATTAGCCTGGTTGCGTGTCTCTGCCAACAAGGCAGCGGCAGGACAAAGCAAAAATTACGGTAGGAATGCTGCGAGGCATGAGAGTGCATGATTATGGACCAAAGGAGCAGCCTTAAGAGACAGCCTGATGCTGGATGTTAACTGGGTAGCTCTCCATGTGTGTTACAACATGTGGCGAACGCTCCTGCTCAATTTAACCAGCAACACAGAAAAAAGATTTTATCCTGTGCAGTAGTTTCTGAAAATTAGACAGGCCAAGAATGAGTTAAAGCAAAGGTTTACAACATTATTTCTTTAAGTAGAACAGAGAACGACTGAAGAACAACTATAATATAACTCCTTCCTCGAATCTATCTTTTACCTTCCCCTTTTACAATACTAGTCCGATAAAACCCCTGATTAAGATTTACAAAACAAAACTTCTTATTGCAAAACCAGACAGCTTTCATTTCTTTTCTGTTTTCTGGTCTTCTCTGCTTCTTCTTGGGGCTTCTACTTCACAAGCTGCTGCTCGATAAAGGCACATTTGAGAAACCTATTTAATGGGCAGTCTCGATATGCCAGCTTGGCAGTCATCCTCCCAACTCTTCAATTTTCCCGTTCTTATACGCCTAAAGTATTGGATTATGTCACTGGCTTTAAAAATTGTCAAAATACTAAATTCAAATTTGATTGAAATTTTGCATTTTTTTCGGAAGAGTTGAGGTTATCCGGAAGTTCTGTTGCTTTTAACTGTCGTAAAGGTAAAGTACACCATGTTCACAACACATTCTGGTTTACAAAAAAATGCATCCATGTGCACATGCCCCTGAACAGATGGATTTCTTTTCTATTTTTAAACACATTACCCTAACACACAGATAACTTGCGTATAAGTTCACTTTAACTTCTTTTCATATACGTATATGATATTAAATAAAGACAATTCTCATCTAATTTTATCAGTTAAATCTGCGATAACACAACTGCAATTACATTCTTACGATGTGCAAAATGCATTGTCTTTAAATTAAATACCTGTAACGTAAGAGTCCAATGAAATAGTCTCAGATTCCTGTCTTCAAAGCATTCTAAAAATGTAAGCGAAATTGAGATCTGTGAACTCAGCTGTCTCTGACACAATGTCCGTCACATATACATTAAAATGTTGTAAGACGAGTACCAAACTCAATAGTTCATTTTCCATAGTGGAGTATTTCTTCTGGTGTAACTTCCTCGAAAAGTAACTAACTGGAAGTTCCATCCCATCCTCACCTTCCTGCAGGAGTACAGCTCCAACTCCCTCATTACCAGCATCGATGGCGACATCAAAACATTCTGAAAAATGTTTGGTGTAACTAAAACTGGTGTGATGGTTAGTATTGATTTCAAATGTGCGAATGCATCCTGGCATTGTTCTGTCCTTCTAAACTTTGTGTTCTCCTTAAACAAATTGCCTGACAGTGCAGCGACAATGCTGAAATTTGGAATAAACTCCTGACCGAATCCACTGATTCCTAAAAATCGAAGCAAATCTTTCTTCTAGTTCGTCATTGAAATTCCTCGATGGCCTTCGCCTTGGTGTTCTGGAAGTTCAACTTTCCATGACCGATGGTATGTCACAAGAACGTCACCTCTGCTTTTACGAATTCAGTTTTATTTAATTTATCACCACTTTTGCTTCTCGTAGTCGTTGAAAGAACTCTTCACACTCTAACACGTGAGGTAGGAATTGTTATAGGAATTACTAAATAGCACTGCACCATCCAACTGGACTGCACAACTTGTAAACGCAGCCACAGCTCTGTTTATAAGTCTTTGGAATGCAGTGGCTGGATTCTTCGTTCCAAAGGGCTTTATTTTTAACTGATGCACACATTCGGGGTTACAAACGCAAACATTTATTTCGACATCTCTGAAAAAGGTACCTACGAGTAACCATGCATTATGTCCAATTGGTGGTGTAACCGGTTGTCCCAATTTATCGAATCAGTCCTCCAATCTATTACCTGGATATGAGTCCGATTTTGTAACGGCGTTGATAGTTGGCTAATCCATGCAGAATCGTTGAGTCCCGACCATTTTGGGAACAAAGACGATCGGCGAACTCCATTCCCTCTGGCTTGGTTTGATGATGACTTCATCGAGCACCTCCACCTCTATTTGGACCTGTCTGCCTTCGAAACAAATGATCCGATTATGATGTCGTTTTATTGGAGCTGTGTTCCCAACGTTTACTTCATGTCAATAGCTTAGGCCCTTTCATTTGATTCTGACATTTGCCCTTACACTGCAGTAAATAATCTTCAATGTGTTCTGTGCTCCTGCGACAAATAGTTTACTAGCCTATGCCATTCTACAAGGACTTCTTTATTTTTAAAACTATTTTAAGCATCTCAAAAGCCACATCATCTGCATTTGATTCCTCACTCTGTGGGACAGTAACTAATACCTGCTCCTCCAATTCTTTATCTCTCGCAAAATACAGTTTCAACTGGTTCATATGACGTTCTTCTTGCATTGGCTTTCCACCTGGCATCTTTACTAGATAGCCCAACCGACTCAACTCTTTTTTTCTCCGTTTGACAGGGATCCGCAAGCCTGGCTTTGAAGGCATCTCCTATCACTGGTAACAGTGATAACACATCCACTCGGGTAGTTTCGAGTCTCAGAGTTTTTTATCTGACAGCTGATTTATTCTATATTGTGCCATCTTTTGGTGCTGTTTAGCTAATTCACTTACACGATTCATCCTCGACCTCACATTTGATACATAATCTCACTGATCTTTGATTTTGGTCCTGTCATATTTTCTTTAATTAACTTCAAAGTGCCTCTCACTTCATGGCCGAACATTAACTCAAATGAAGTTACCTGAGTATATTCGTTTCGGGAATCACTTATGACAGCAATACGAATGGGATACGTTTATTCAATCATTCAGATAATCCTGACAGTATGCTTTCAAACTGATTTTCAAGGTCTAAAGCTCCCTGGGATTCAGCATGACATGCACTGGAAGCCAATCCAGTGGCAGTCAATCACTGCCACTGTAACTTCACCAGTCTTGAGTCAGCATTCCAATCTGATCTTCGGGCGGGGAACTGTAAATTTATGACCATCTATCCCATTAATGATCGCACTTGTGGGTAACAGATCAGTTAGTGTGCATGTTCGCTCATCTCATACTATCAGCGACTGTTTAGTTTCTGTAGCTCACAAAGTTATAAGTTCTTGTCCTTCTCTCCCCGTTCTTTCTGAGTAAACGTTAAGCACGGACGCCAAGTCTCTGCATGCTACTTTGGCAATTCTACGCCCAACTATTCAATTTTCAGCCGTCATATGCCCCTAATGCATCAGGTTGTGTCATTGGATTTTAAGATTGTCGATATGATAAATTCAATCTTGGCTGGAATTTGGTGGGTTTTTTTTTAATAATATTTAACTAATTGGCCTACCGCAAATCTATTTTTGTCTCCAGGCAAACGACGATACGAACTGCTGGACAAAAAGATTACATTATGACCTCTTTTTCAGAACCATTGGTGCGGTCAGGTCGTTCTGTTTACTTTAACTCTCTTAAAGGAACCCTAATCGCACATATTCAAAACAAATGGATCGAGAAAGAAAGCTGACCTTGTATTTGCATACTTCCATTCATCACTACCTAGACGACAGCCAATGAAGTGATTCTGAAGCAGATTCGTCATCGGTAAATCTAATGTACAAATCAGGTCTACTCAGTTAAACAGAGATCAAAAAATGTTTCAAATGCTCACAAATTGCATTGGAGTCTCCAGTGCGTGCACACCGAATTTGAAGGGATTATTCTGCTCCGATTTATACCCAGGATAGTGTCAGAGTGGATGGCCTAAACTCAGGGAAGAAGGTACTCTTTTAAGACAAAGGTAAGGAGGGTATTCTCGCATTCAGCTGTCAGCAAATCTGTGAAAGTATTTACAACAGAGGGCTATCAAGGCTGGGTATATTCAAGGCTGAGATAAACAGACATGTCGTCATGTAAGGAATCAAGGGCTATGGGGAATAGGCAGAAAATTGGATGTGAGGATTAACTAAATCAGCCGGGATCTCATGAAAAGTTCTAGCCGATCAGATGAAGCAAATGCCACCCATCTGCTCCAAAGCCTTTTCTGTCATTTGGAAAATGCTAGTCACCTTTGTAAAGGAAGAAAAGCAGAAAGGATGGAAAAGATGATTGCAGACAAACTGAGTCCGCATCTTTTGTTGAAAGGAAAGTCTTCCTTGGCAATTTGCCAGCATTCTTGGTTCATAAAGCCAGCCCGTAGATAAAGTGTATTTAAATTTCTAGCAGGAACGTAATATGGGGCCAAATAAAGCGTCATTGCACGATGTACGAGTTGAGCATATTCGGTTATAAATGAACATGGGCTGTCCATGGTTTATTTAGCAGAAGACACCGAGTCGGGATTAATGGATACTTTTAAAGTTGGAAGGATATAATTAGTGAAATACAGAATGGTCAGTCATCGGGCTTCAAAGATTTATCTCCGTCTTAAGGATTGGAGGAAGTGGCAGAGTGAAATGTGTCCAGTTTTGCTGAGAAACACCGTAGGTGTGATGATATTTTGTGAAGGAGAATCTGCAAAGGGGTATATTGTAGATAGGTCGATTGTGTGAGTGGGGAAAAAAAAAAAGTCAATTGTAGTTCCATTTCAGAAGTGTGGTTTCTGCACATTGGAAGGAAGAGTCAAAAAGCAGACGACCATTAAAATTGAGATAAACTCCAAAAATGTGCGGTGCAGATGAATTTGGTTGCACTTTTGCATGTAACAAAAAAAGTACATGACATTTTGACTTTTTGTTCGGAAAAAAAGGATGGCCTCCTGTTCTAATGCCCATAATGGAAAGAGATACCTTGTCAGGAAAAGACTGAAAGGAAGAAGCCTGAACAAAACTCACCAAAGACCAAGATATGGCTCGTATTGTTCTATGAGACATTTTCGATTGAATGATTGTGGTTCTCTAAACTTTCCTTACAATACAACCGGACGGGGAGAGGAGAAATTGAGATCACCAATGACTATTGCCATCCTTTATCTCTCTCAGATAATATCCGTTTTTCTTGTACATATTATTTCATATTGTACTTATAGTGAGTGGGCTTGAAAACTACACCCGCTGTTGACTGCTTTCCTCACTGTTCCTCATCTTTACTCAAACGGATTCTACATCCTTATCTCCAAGCTCAAATCCATCTCTAACAAGTGCACAGATGTGATTAAAACCTAGGCATTTCACACGCCTCTATATGTCATCAGTCACTATTCATTGATCCTTTACTGTTTGCCATTGCATATATTAAGAGATAAACAAACCACCGGTGAGAATGGATTTTGAATGCACATTATTGCAGTCACAACACAGATTACTGCCCACACGATCATAGAAATGCACACTGAACGGTCAGGAAACACTGAATAAGTACTGTGCCGGAGGGCACGTCAGAAACAGCACCAGAAATATAACAGAATTATTTCACTGGACTACGATTCTGGATTTATTTCTCAATGAGCAGTCCAGGTTTACATCTCTTCCATCATCAGCTCCCTCACGCAAGGAAGAGCCATTGCTGCAGATGATCATATAAACCCAGTTCTCAGCCACAGGATAAGAGACACAAAGTGCTCTGAGCATAGCTGCAAGAAACAGCTGGCTTTGGTATTTCGGGGTTGGTTCATATTCATGAATGTGGATCGCTGATTGTCTGCCTGTTGTCCCATATAGTGTTTCTGGCAATCCCTGCATGGAACCTTGTACACTATGTCTATCCTGCATAAAATGGGTATTGGGTCTTTGGTTCTGGTGAGTTGTTGTCTGAGCATGAAGGTCGGTTGCTGTGCTGTCATAAATCCGAGTGGTCAGAGAAGTCTTGATTTGAGTTCCAAGATGTTTTTATTTTTATACAGGGTAATATGGTTAGTGTGTTGCCTCATGGCATATCCTCCTTGCAATGTTCGTCTGCCAGGCATCTTCAATTTAATTTGCGGAGATATCCGTTTTTGGCGAAGAAACTGGATAGTAGCCACTAATTGCCGCGACCAGCTGTCCCTAAAAGCAAAACATACTGACGACAAGAACCACAAATTCGAAAAAGACAGCACAACAATAATCGGACTGATAAAACAGAGGAGAACAACAGAATTTCTAGAAGTACTGTGAAGATCCATCAACTCCATAAATAAACACATTCAACCCGGCTTTTTATACCGACCATGCAAACCCAACAACTGGAAGCAGCGGGAAAGAAACCAAATCAATTCAAACCGCTACAGGATAGCACCGCCTCACAGTCGGCTCTGCAGCCCTGAGAATGCCACACAGAAATGGGAGGAATTTGTTGAAACCAACTTCACAGCTCCGCCGAACATTCTCTCAAGAACTGCACCAGGCATCTAAGCTACAAATATTTCCACAACCCTTGAGGTTCCAATATAGGAGAAATTGAGGACTGCTGATGCTGGAGATCAGAGCTGAAAAATGTGTTGCTGGAAAAGCGCAGCAGGTCAGGCAGCATCCAAGCAGCAGGAGAATCGATGCTTCAGGCATAAGGCCTTCTGCAGAAATGGTTCCAATATACACTTGTTCTCCTTAATGCACAATTGAACACCAGTCTCGCCCGTGCCAGGCAGTCATACTCACTCCCCACTACCGAGAACGACGGCAAGAGCAAATACAACATCTGCCATTGTCATGCAGACTGCTATATACCCCATCTTACTACTATACCATTTTCATATGAAAATATGTGCAGCAGTGGACCAGGAACGACCCAGGGAGATCTACAAACAGAGGAATATCTACACCCGAAGAAGACAACCATGGGCTGGTTTTGAAATTTAATTTGCTGTAAATTTAATAGGGGCTTTATTGGATCAAGACAGAAAGTTGGAAACAGTTGTACTTTAATGTTCACTTTTGGACTTAATAAATAAAATTGTTCTTTTTAAATAGTGGAATTTGGGTAGTTCTCTGTCACTCATACTTTAACAGATTACGATGTGTGGTGACGCTTTCTCTGTATTTGCTTTAATTAGCAGAGGGGTTCATTGCCACTTCCTCACATCCTTGTGCGTGATCTTGTTAAAAGCAACCACTTGACTGACATCAACCCACTTCCCATCACTTGACCGTGTAGCCTTTGCATTACAAATTCAAATCTGAATATCAAGTAAGTTTATGTGGGTTTCTGCCTCTCCGACCCTTACAGACAGTGAGTTCCAGATTGCTAACACCCGCTGCCTGACAAATGCTTTCCACACATCTACTTAAACCTTGTCGCCTCTTGCGTTAACTTTCTGGTTCCCTGGTCTTCGAACCCTCCATCAAGGTGAAATGTTTCTTTCAGTCTACGCAAACTATATATTTCATTATTTGTTCAACGAAATCATGTCTCCTTTCTGTCGCCCCTGTTCTATGAAAGAACAACCTGCCTGTCCAATCTCTCCTCATAACTCAACCTTTTCATCCCAACTAATATCCTGGTAAATCATGCATTTACCGATTCGACATCTATCACATCTCTACGTTAATGTACATTGCAGAACTACACGTAAAACCCCCGCGAGAGTAGAATGAAGAAATGAATAAAGTGACGCAGAAAGCCACGGAAATTATTCTTTTTCAATAAAATAGTTTTTTCTTCAATACAGCCTTGTGACCTTTTCTGATCTTGATTTTACTATATTCTCTGGTCTATGTCAGTAAAAGCTATACATGACGATTGATCTCACATGAGCTATATTTAATCAATCAAGTGGTTTGAAGGTCTTGATGTTGAGATTGGGCACGTTCGCTCAGCAACAGTGGAAACAGCAGCACAAACTGAATGGTGTCAGTATGAAAGTCAGTGTTAGTTTGTGCAGTGCCACAGAGAATTGGAAGGCGGAAAGTAAAGGAGGTTCAGTGGTTGTGGCAGGGAGAGACGTCCCCATGAATGAGTGAGTGTAAATCCAGGTATATGACTCGCAGAGATGCCGGAGACCAGCGGTTTGAAGGAACAAAATCATCAGCGGGGACAATACTTTCATGCAAAAATTATTACCTGTTTTCCGAGATTTTTTAACACATGTTACTTGGAGTAAACCAGGAATGATGCACATTGCCAAGATTCACAATCGAAGTGAGGCTGTTTCTACCGGAATGCAGAGTACTAACAACTATATGATCACGACTACACACAGCGAAGATAATTACAAAGACAAAAAAAATGTATAGTGTCAGAGGGTATGTCATGAACAGCACCTGATGTATAACAGGAACACTTGTAAAATAGGGGACTGAGATGTGGGAATTGAGATTGGCTGAATCTTTAAATTCAATGCGCAAGAAGCTGTGGAAATTCAATCACTGTGTAGGATAGATTACAAAACATCAAAGGCTCAGAGAATATTGCAAGATTTGTTGAAATGCATTTTTCAGTAACAATGTATTTTCACATTGTTTAATTCACCAAATACCCACACAAAGAGTAACACTTCTGCAGACGATCAAATAATCCCTGTTTTCTAGGCCAGAATCAGAGAAACTGAATGGCACAGCCGAGAGGACCCATCCAAGAACGTGGAGGGGAATCAGCGTGCAGAGCTACTCTGTGGCTCCAGTAATGCATTCGGTGAGCACGCCGTCCTTCAATGACGCGTGATTCACGCGTCGGGGAGCGTGAAATGCCAAGGCTGGGAGCTCCACCCTCACCAGGAGCAGCTTCCATTGACATGGAGCAGCAGGGAGCACTGAGACATCACGCTGGGCGGTCCACCCTCACCTAGAATAGCTCCTATTGACATGGAGCAAATGTAAGCATTGGGGCGTAATGTTGTGACCTCCAAACTCACCTGGAGCAGTTTCTTTTGACATGGTGCAGGGAGCATTGGGTCATTAACCTGGGAGCTAAAAGTTCGACTGGAGCCGCTTCCATCGAGGGGGAGAAAAGGTCATTGGGACATCAGGTTCGGAGCTCCACCCTACCCAGGAGCAGCTTTTATTGACGTGGAGCAGGGAGCATTGAGACATCAGATTGGGAACTAAAACCTTAACTGGAGCGGTTTTTATTGACATGGAGCAGGGAGCATCAGGACATCAGACTGTTGGAAAGTATCCGCAGCTACTTCAATCTTAAGCAAAATCGTTTTCACCAGGACACATGCTTGTGGAGTGAGGGAGGATCTGTCGAATCGAAATGTCCCAATTATAAAGAAAAATGCTGGAAATATTCAAATCGTAACTTCGCATCTGTGTAGAGAGAAATGGAGGTAATGTTTGAGCTCATTGATCGTTCTCATATCATTAACCCTGGGCTGGATAAAATTCATGGAAGCTCGTTTCATTTTATTCAGTTTCCTGCAAACTAGCACAGCTCTTTACAGTAATCTAAACCTCCAATATTTAACGGGAGTATATGATAATTTGATCACGCTCGAGTTGACGTCCAGTTATGGAGCAAAACTGGAAAATAGATGTGTGGTTTAACAGATCCGCGGTGATCACATTGAATGGTTGAGCAGAGGCGATGGGCTGAACATCATCCATTTGATCCTGCGTCGTGTGCTTTAATGTTTTCTCCTGGTGAAATTGGGAAATGTGTCCACTGTGATAGCGACGGTAGCAGAGCACGCTGAACGGTGGCAATGTGAATCATGCAGTGAATGTTGAAATTTCTCAGCAGACGTCTCCTCAAACCCTCAGAAACGATCAGAGAACACTTTATACATCCTGCTCCGAACTGGGGAGATCGATTCGAGATAGCATGGCACAGTGAGGAACTGGGAATTATTCTAGATCCTCCTTCAGACACAGCGGGAGAGAGATGTTTTGGTTCTGGTGTGGTGGACGTGTGGAATATGTTGCAATGCTGATACTCTGAGGCATGTTACAACAAACGTCTCACAAACACAACGACAGAACAAGTTATTGACGGTCTTCTGTAACGATAACCTCCACATTTCCTCATGCAAACTGCTACTGAGGCAGTTTCATATAACATCTCTGAAGCTGAGGGAAAGCAAACAGAATTTATGGAAATGATCATCAGGTCGGCAGCACATTTAGCCCTGATGAAATATTCATAAAGTTGAAATCTAAACTCTGTTTTCCTTTCTTTGAAGATGCGACGGGGTCTGCAGTCTATCTGTGATTTACTTCAACGTCTCGAATTTCCAGCTTCTTGGTCTCTTGTCTTTGAATGATGCTGGAGGAAGACATTTTGAAACTAACGTTCAGTCTGTGCAAAGATGCAGAAGTGTGATCTTCACTTCGTTCCAAAGACAAATGTTTTCATCAGGCATTCATTCAGTTTGATGAGCTATTTCTGGAATTTCCATAATGGGGTATTTTCAGGTTTCTGAGTTGGACTCTTGTTCTGTTGCCCTGGCAATAAACCATCATGACGCTTATACCCTGGGGACTTCGGCTGTATCTCACACAGCAATCATGAAGCGGAGAGCAACAACCAACGTTGGAACTGAACTCATTATCCGTCAATGGATTTTTCAAACACAGTTTATAAATTCAGCCTCACATTTCATGTGAAGATGGGCTGGGGTAACTGCAGAGTATTCCCCTACTGTTGAAAGAAGATCACTCTAGCTGTGAGAAGAAAGGAATTGCTGTTGGTTGAAAACATTTCTTTTCGAACTCACTGTCACTTGCTTTAACAAGAGGAACTGGAATCTCCTGATAGATTGAAAACTAAAGTTGCGTGTTTCTAGATTAGGTAAGGAAATATCAGTATAACGTTAGTAAAACCGTGCTGTCACCACGTCAACGAAGCAGCTGCTCAGAAGGACGCTCCTGTGACTTTAAACTTCATGATAAACAGTTCTTTTCTGGGCACACCGCATCCATGCAGGTTGTTCCCCTCGAAAACTGACAGGAAAGCATCACATGCACCACACAGCTGCTGCCTAGTCAGTACCGCCAGACAGCAAGCGGTATTCTGAAAAAAACCTTGAGCAGTATACTGCCAACAAACAACATTAACCGGACATAGTTTGATTACACAATTCCCGCACTTGGAATCAGAGACGTTACTAATGTGCCAAAAGCTGGCAACCGACGGGTCACTGCCCTGCTGCATGAAGCGAAGTGATCGTACCCAAATGAAAAATTGTTACGAACAAAGGAGGTCGAAAGGAGGTACACCTCCTGTTACTTTTCTACTCGCGCTCCTCGCCTGTCTCCGAATCTCTTCTTGATCTCTCCACCTCATTGTCTGTGCCTTTGCATCCCTCATCATGGTCTTCAGCACTTCATTGTACCAGACTCTCTCTTCTTTCCTTCTGTCTTTCTCGTTGATACATCCGGCTCTGAGCTGAGAGGAATGATTCTAATATGTATAGCACAGTGGGTATCCACGAATTTTGCTCGATCCTCCTTCAGACACAACGGGAGAGAGATGGTTTGGTTCGGCGTTGGTTGACTATGGAATACTTTGTAATGCAGATACCCTAAGGCATATTACAATAAAAGTCTCACAAAAACAATGACAGAACAAGTGACTGGCGATATTATTTCACTTGGATCTTTGAGAACCTAATGTTCTTGGTTTCATAGGAATCAAACTTCCTCTATCTTGTCCTCATATGTACGCAAAGGATAGCATGACTTATTGAGAAACCAGAGGTTGTGGTTTCATCTCTAGCTCAAGTGCAGTTTTCAACTTGTTTATACTTTTAAATTAATATTTCTGATTTCCCTGAAGCAGTGATCAGGATTGAAGTCCTGAAATACAGGAACGCGAATCTTTCCACTGTCTCACAAAAGTAAATGTCCCGAGAACTTCAGAGTAGATCTTTCAGTGCTGTCATAGGAGGGGAAGCGGAAATATTCCTACTCGCTGTTCATGGGCATATTTCCATTTCCCAAACTCACCCAATCAATAACCTCGGATCCCAGGAATGGAAAGCAAACAAACACCAAATCCCAGACTCTGACTTGTGATTCTTTAGAAACTATTTCAGAAGCGGAATCAAAAGACAATGGAGGGTGAACTCTCCGACTGAGCAAGGACTATCAAAGCACATTCCCGTCCTTTAAGAGGACCGGCCATTGAGTCTGATGTTCTTACAGAGATTAACTGATCCAAGATATTGAAAGGTTTCCTGTCACAGCTGCTGTTTTTCTGCCGTTGTCAATTTCTGGAATGATAAACTCCGAGTTCCTGATCGGGAATTAATGCCAAGCTGTGGAGGTGAAAAAATCGAATCCTAATCACGAGCGTGATGGAGTAAATTACGCTTCCATGATTATTTCTTCTAATTAAATTTAGTCAAAATCCCGCTCTTTCATATGTCTTCGTTTGACGTTTGAATAGGAAAGACGATCATCTATTCACTTGGAAACAGAATGAAAATTTACCTCAGTGAAATTCAACTCGACAACATTGAACAACCCCTTCAGTACCGTGCTTGAATTCCAACGCGCTCTCGGTTGTGCCATAGAGCCTTGCAGAGCTCCGCCTAGCTATCACTTAGAGCACAGCAAGCAGCACTTCTGCCCAGTGTTGTCGCATTTCATTTGTCCTTGTCCCACTTTCCAGAAGTTGGACCTTGCCTATGAGCGCTGTGGCGATTCAATTCATTAACTCAAATGATCCTGAAATATTTTGATGATTGACAGATTTACTATGCATTCAGAAATGAGTTCAAGATTCAATATTGGCTCTGAGTAAATGTAGGAGAAAGTGAGGTCTGCAGATGCTGGAGATCAGAGATGGAAATGTGTTGCTGGAAAAGCGCAGCAGGTCAGGCAGCATCTAGGGAACAGGAGAATCGACGTTTCGGGCATTAGCCTTTTCTGAAGAAGGGCTAATGCCCGAAACGTCGATTCTTCTGTTCCCTAGATGCTGCCTGACCTGCTGCGCTTTTCCAGCAACACATTTCCATCTCTGAGTAAATGTAGACCATTGAGGGCAACACTCATTCGAATGTCTTGTGTTTGTGACTTCTATACGACTGGAAACCTTCATTTCCTTTTCGAGAAATTCTGCCCAATATAGAATTGTTCCTAACATCTTTTTTCCCCACTCTCCTGCGTACGCTGCAGTCTGATTTTGCAGATGTAATGTTCAGATGTTTCCAGTCTTTGTATCACAGGGTGGGTGAGAACCTGGTTCCTGTTCCAGTTATACACCTTTACAGAATACAAAACAAATCCATGTGCATGTTGGAAAATTGAAAAGAAAAACAGAGACTGTTGGGCTGACTGAGTCTCCACGGTCTCTGTGGCGCCGAATTCCAAAGTTTCACTCCACTTTGAGTTCCCTCATCTCAATCCGCTTTTTGGCAAGTATTCCTGTTGTGGGAAATACACATTTCTGTATCTCTGGTATTACCCCTGCCATGCCATCTGGCACTGCTTTCACTTACCTATTTTGCACTTGCTGCTGAGAAGGACACAGTTATGAAAATGCAAACAGACAAAGTCTTCTTGGTGGAATTCCAGTGCGCACACCAATAAAATGAAATGGACCATAATCACGTTAAATACGATCAAATGTATAAAGCACTGGATGGAAGCAAGAATTGCGTCTCCCAGAGATGGTTCACTTCCTAATTGGTGTCGTATAACTTTCCTTTCCAGTTAAAAAAAAGTTCCATTGATAATGCTGCACAGCGAATCTTCTGCGACTTCAATACCATGAGACGTATTGCAGTCGATCTTATTCAGCTTCACATGTTCACTGAATTTATTTCCATCTAAATTGCCTCAGGTTTTCGAGTCTTGATCAGATCCTGAAAAATTTATAATGGGGTTTTCTTTGAATAGTACGTCACACTCCTCAAAACCATGAACTTTTTCACACTTGGTCTTAACTATCTGTTCAGGAGATGTCTTTGCACCTAATGTCATTCACATTCCAGTTGATTTCCCCGCCCTATCCTCCCCCATAGCGCCATGCCACCTCCCATCCCTCCTCAGTCATACCGTCCCCTGTCGTTACATTCATTCCTTGTATGTTTGGTCATATGTCTTTTCAAATATTCTGGAATCAATATCTACTTTTGTTTCTGGGAAATCTTTTCTAATTTTAATCACTCTAAGTAAAAGAAACCCTGCTCCAACATTCGCTTTATTATTCACCGATACCTTTGAATCTCTGAAACCTCTGGCATTGATTCACTTCAGAGAGGATGTTTTCCGCCGATTTAGACATAATCTCCAAAAATCGTGGTTACTTTACATCCCAGTTTTCCTTGTTGCAGGTGCAGATTTTCCAAAAACCTCGTGAATATAATCCTTTATCCGTTCTGCCAAACCAGCAAAAAAAAAAACCCGTCTGTGTCCTTTCTTTTCTCTGCATATTTGATGATGCTCCAAATAAGGCGGAACTACATGTATTGCAGCTGTGCAAAGATCTATTTTCTTAATTAACTTGATTTATCTGCTCAAAAGCTCAACTAAACCAAATTATCATGTAACTACAATATGAGCATCCTCTGCAAGGGAAACAAAAGCTCTCGATTCACTTCCTTCCATACCTTCATGGGACGTTGGAAAAGATCGTCAGGCCAATATTTCTAATACCCCGTGACCTGAGAGACTCTCAGCAATTTTGAACGGTAACTGAGATCCAGCGACCGTACTGTGAGCCTTCAATCACTCCAGTGCACATGAGGTAAGGACGCAAAATTCCTTCACCAAAAGTTATCATGAATTTGAAATCTACGCTTTTCAAAACAAAAACCCTTTTCGATTTATTTTGAATCGTCTTTATCTGTTGGGTACCACTTTGCACATCACCTCCTGCTTCCCTGCATTGATTTCTATTAAATTATGATTTTTGTGAATTACCGTATTGTCTGCACCTCTCTTTCGCGTTCACTCTGTATGCCTTGACTGATTTTATTTTTATGTTAGAACAAAAAGAACAAAATACTGCAGACACTGGAATCCAAAGTAGACAGACAGGAGGCTGGAAACACCTACCAAACCAGGCTGCATCGGGAGGTGCAGAAGTCGATGTTTCGGGACTGGGTGGTTCTCCAGAAGAAGGGTTTCAAGCGAAACATCGACTCCATGACCTTATACTGAACGGCTTGCTGTGTCGTTCCAACCTCCTTTATATTTACTTGTCTGTTGCCAGAGGATAGGCCTCACATCCCTGGGGTGAATCCAGTGAACATTGCTGATATGACCCCCAAAGTCAAGTGTTTCCTTCTTCGTCGTAAGAAATCATTACTGTTCTGAGCTTCACTTGTGTGCTAATTAAAATCAAGATAATTAAAGCAAGATATTCATATTTAGCCTTAGCAATCTGATTCTTGTAAAGGTTGACCCACTTCTTCATTATCAATTTGTCCTTGGATTGTAACATTTCCTGAATCATTGATAATGACATTTATTTTTTTTTCCTGAACACGATCATTCGCTGGTCTCTCTTTACTATCCCGTTCTTTGTTCAAAGTCACGTAATTTGTCAGTTCAGTTTATGTTTCCAATGATTTCAACAACCTCACGCATGCTGACCAAACTGATTGAATGCTATTGATTAGTCAACTCAGAAAAGCAGCGGGGGGTAGGGCGTGGTGGCACGCTGGGAAAGGGTGGGTCTGTTTAGACCAGCAAAATCACGGTTTCGATTCCCACCCCTCCTGGCTGTATGATTTATTACAAGCTGGCTTTGGTTGACACTTTGAACGCTGAAAGCGCCTCAGAGTTAAGGTGCCATGAGTTCACAGGGATCTTAATGAGACTCAGTTTTCCATCTACTTTTAGGGAGAGAAGGTTGAATCGAAGACCAACTTTTAAAACCTAAACAAGGAAGATGGTACCAGCATAAATGTTAATAGTGCAGGTACAATGGCAGAGACTTAAGTAGATATGTCAGCATACTTAGAAAAAAATGTTGTAATGTCTGTCAGTTTTCCATCACTTCTGAAGATGGACACAAGTTTTTGCAGCGTGACTCAGGTTTCTCAATCCCACTGCATCACAACGTGGAGAAGGTAAGGGTCAGGCAAGTATATACGCAAAAGGAACAAAGAACCTTCAGTGCACGCATAATAACAGATAAAGTGCGAAGGAGACACGCAACACACTGAGATTGAACGGAGTTTTTTGTGTGAATGGATGTTTAATATAAAGTCTGTTACATTCAGATTGGCCTCACGTTGGAAAACCGAATTTCCTGCAGTGCAAAAGTGAAGAGCAGATGATATTTACCTCTCTACATCACTGCATTGAGAGGCACTAATTAAAACTCACACAACACCAGGTAAGACTCTAACAGGTATATTTAGCTTTCGAGACTCTGTCTCTACATCAGGCGTTCAAACAAATATACCTGATGGACTATATTCTGGTGTTGTGTGATTTTTAACTTAGTCAACACCAATTAACACCGGCACGTCCAATTCATGAAAGGCACTGACATACAATATGCTGCAGCAGCATGGGCTTGTAACACATGCTAAGCATATCTTCCCAAGTTCATTACATTGAAGTTCTCCTCTCCGCTGCACAGTGTGTTTGCTGCTCCTGTGGTTACGTCTCAATAGCTTTACATTGTATCTTCCTCGGCTACCTGCTTCCAGTCAACACTTCAAACCCGAACAAATCCATCATTTGTCGTCGCTTTAACACATCTTCAAAATCTCTCGAGCGGACACGGTAATGATAGGTGGATTGGGCTTCTCCGAATCTCTCACTTCTCTGAATCTCTTGTTGGTCGAACTCTGATTTCATTAAAAGTCACAACACGTGCCACAGTGCAGAGGGATGCGATGTGGCCGACGTTATCTTTGCTAGCTCCATGCAGTGATGAAATGAACGTCTGCTTTCATATTATTCTTTTGCCTTCGCCCTGAAACGCTGCACGTTGTTACTTTTAAAATAACCCTGCAATTCCATTTCTTCAACTCGATTGAAGCTGCCTTTCTGTCACAATGGGACAGCGATTTACAGACACACACCAAACCCTATGTGAAATCATACTTCCTCATATCAAGCCGTGTTTGTTTCCTTAATGTTTCCTTAACTCGCTGCTGAATCATTCCAAACTTTTTTGTGCGATGGAGCATTTTCTCATAATTTCCTCCGTCGAGAGCCCTCATGACTTGGAAAGCTATAATCAGAGCAGCCTTCAACCGCCTGTTCCGGAAGGACAACTGCCTTAACTTTCCAACATAACTTCATTTCTGCTATCCTTATACATGGCGCCATTCAGGTCAGGAGAAAGTGAGGACTGCAGATGCTGGAGATCAGAGCTTAAAAATGTGTTGCTGGAAAAGCGCAGCAGCCTGAAGAAGGCCTTTACCCGAAACGTCGATTCTCCTTCTTCTTGGATGCTGCCTGACCTGCTGCGCTTTTCCAGCAACACATTTTAAGCCACTCAGGTCAGACGTTCAGTCCTGTCTCAGTTCACTTCCCCGCTTCCCTGATGCCAAAACCTGTGCAATAATCCAGTTGGAGAATTCATTTAAAGTTAGATTGTGTGGCTAAACATCCTGAAACACGTGCTTTCGTTTTCAACACGTGTGCTGCTGGGCCACGCTCGTTGCAGTGACACCTCTACTCCCGAAACTATATCCAACTTCAAAAACCGCCAGTGGCTTCTCTTTTGGAAAGCTGATCGGCTGATTTGGCAAAACTGAATACACGGCGCCTGTGCAGGATTGTAAGCCAGGAATCTCGCAAGTTTACAAAACCAACACCAAAAGTGAGCCATTACTTTCACCTCAGAACTTCTGCATAATAGCTGTTGTTTGTAAGTTTGCATTTCATAACATCAGAAGTCACATGACAGCAGGTAAAAGTATCACAGGTTTATTTGAAACCACCAGCTTTCTGAGCGCTGCTCCTTCGTCAGGTGAAGTGAGGAGAAGCGCACAGGCACATAATGTAATGGCAGACAGATCATAATATAATTGTTTGAGTGGAGTATGCGCTAGCTGAATAATAACTCTCTCGCGGTGATTGAAAGTGTCAGAAGATGTGATAAAGTGTCAACAGTAAGTGAAAGGATGGCTTAATAACTGATTAATTGAGGTAGTGAATTTAATTATCAAAATATTAAAAGGAAGGCGATGCTGGAGACAAACCAAATGTCTGGAATAACAAGATAGGTATAAGAGTCGCATGCAGACGATCTGACCAAAGGAACAAGTATTCCAAAACTGTACGAACTAATGAGGTAGATAGATCATGAGAAGTTGTCAGGTGATGGCGTTAAAACAGGACAGTAAAGAACATCTTACAGAATAGTATGGAGTGTTTTCACCAAGTGAGACATGAAGCCACGATCTGAGTTGATGCCATCTTTATGGTTATGGAACATGACTATCCGTTTCTGCTCAGCGACTCGGTATTGTTGTTTATCTCGAAGGCCGTGTAGGATGATGCTTACCTGAAGCTCGGATACTGAATATCCCTGATGGCTGAATTGTTCTCCATTTGAGAGTGAACAATTTTGTATGCTGATTGTTGCACTATGTCCATTCATTCAATGCTGTAGTGTCTGGTTGGTCTTGCCAATGTACCATTCGCCGGGGCATCCTTGCCTGCAGCATATGAGATCAGCAAAATTGGCCGAGTCACATGATTATCTGCCATTTACATGGTGGGCTGTGTTCTTACGTGTCATGATAGTGTCAATGTCGTATTCCTGACCTGTCTTGCAGAGGTTTCTATGAGAGGGTTGTGTTGTGTACTGGTGATGCCAGTGTCGATTATCTGACATGATTTGCAGAGGTTACTGTGATCGGGTTGTGTGGTGTTGTAGTAAATGTTGTCCTGAAGGCTGGATAGTTTACTTCGAGCGATAATCTGTTTAACGTTTGATGGTGGCTTGAAGGCGAGAATTGGTGGTGTTGGGATGACCTTGGCGTAATATTTGTTGGCGGCGAAGGATATAGCCTTGTTTCTCTGGTCCCAGGATGAAGTGGACGACGAGGTGCATTGACCAAGTCCTGTGTTTGTCTTCTGTGGAGGTTGTGGGTTTTCGCTGTGGCACTTTAGAACTGGATAATCGATAAGTCAAGAAATGTATCCTGTTCGTATGAGGGTGTCTTTCAGCATCTTTAGGTATTCGTATCTTCTTGTTCGTCTGTGTTAAACTGAAATTACAGCGAGGTAGAGAGATTCGGCCGTTCAGCAAGAGATTCTGGAGCTCGGTGCCCAGGAAGCTGGACTGCCGCTGTCAATAAAACAAGGGGCGTTCACATGTAATTGCTATTAGATGAAAGTAAAAATGTTGAGGGGATCTGAAGTTAGAGGAAGTTCTAGAATTGGAAGATCATGAGGCTGGATGAGAGTATGCAGATGGGAGGGTTGTAACTCTGAAATAGATTAAAGAGTCAGGATGATTGTGAGTCTGGTGGATTTTTACAGAGATCGGAAGGATTGTGAGGCAGAACCATGTTACAGAGAAAAGGATGCTTCTGCGTCTGGAGGAGGTTATGGAGACATAAAGTCATAGAGATGTACAACATGGAACAGATGCTTCGATACAATTAGTCCATGCCGACCATATATCTTAAATGAAACGAGTCCCATTTGCCAGCGTATCAATCATATCCCTCTTTCGCTTCCTATTTATATACCCAACCAGACTCCTTTCAAAAGCTGTAATTATATCAGCTGTCACAACTTCCTCTGGCAGCTAAATCCATACACAGACGATCCTCTGTGAAAAGGTTGCCCCATTGTGTCCCTTTTATATCTTTTCCCTCTCACCCTGAACTTATATCCTCAAAGTTTGGACATTCCTTCACCCTCGGCAAAAACCTTTGTCTTTTTACCCTATCCATGCCCCCACGACTTTAAAAACTTCCAAGAGGTCGTCCCTCAGCCTGCCATAATTGGGGGAAAACAGCCCAAGCCTATGTAGCTTCTCCCTGTCGCTCAGATGACCCAACCCTGGCAGGTTTCACAACCTTCTTCCGATCGGAAACAAACCAGAATAACACACAATATTGCAGGAGTGGCCTAACCAATGCCAAGCACAACCGCAACATTAATCCCAAATGCGATCTTCAATGCTCTGATGAATGAAGGAAAGCATAGAAAACGCCTTCTTCAATTCCCTAACTTACTGTGACTTTAATTTCAAGGATCAATAACCTGCACTCCAACGTCCCTTTGTCCATCAACGTTGCCTTTCCAATGACCTTACCATGAAGTGTGTGAAGAAAGACAGTCTTTACTTAATGTTCTACCAATCGTCAATGAGCCTATATTTCTCAAGAGTGCGGAGCCTCTGGGAGTGTGGCTCGATGTCATGAAGCTGACCGTTTCTGGCCTTGATCATCCTATGTCGAAAATGTAGTCCTACATCTACTGTGGTTCATGTGGTTGCTCATTGGCGGGATAGTGATATCCTTGCATTTCTAATTCGCCATGATCTGCATCTGAGAGCTTTTTAGCCTCCACAGGCATTATGTACGGAGGAAATCTCAGTTGATACTGTCCCTCTTCAAACATCCCCCAGGACAGGTTAGGCACAGGGATAATTACAGAGAAAAGCTCACTCTACACTGTCGCAAACATTCCCCAGCGCAGGGATAGCACGGGGTTGGACACCGTGTTAAGTTTCCACCACGCTGTACTACCCGTGAAGCACTCCCAGGGACAGTAACAATACGGAGATATACACAGAGTAAAGCTCCTTCTACCCAGTTTATAAATTGAGGTGAATGTATTTTTGTCCCCTGCAGGTATAAGGAGGTAACTGCGACCTGAGGGAGTTGGTCCTTTGTACCCAGGAGGTTTTATGCCTCCTGTCTGTTTGGAAGGTCGCGCGTCATTCCTCCTAGGTTCACTAGGCTTTGGCTGACCAACCCACAGGGGCGGCACAGCTTAGCAGCCTTGGAGATCAGGCCCCAGCGAGTTGGCAGCTGTGGGGAGGCGCACTCCCTGGTTCACAGTCCCAAACACAACTCACCCCGCCCCCCACAGCTCCTGGAAGATCAGCTTTGAGCTGTTGACTTCCGGAAAAGTGGGAGGGGGTGGAATGATGATGCAGGATCGGGATATTTTTCAGATGGATACGAGTCTGTCTTGATTCCAACCGATTTAAAATCTTTCGAGAACAGACGTCATTTCCATCGGACTTTCGACCTGGTGGTGTGACGCAGCAGCATCCAACGTTTCCCCCATCCACCTACCCGCTCCCCCCCCCCCCCCCCCCCCCAGGCTGTGGAGATTCACTACGGTCGAAGATGATATGCTCCTCCATTTTTTGGCTTTTCTCACATTTGTAAACTCATCCACTCGGCGCTCCTCACTGCTACGTCCCACCGTGTTCCCCGCACACAGCTCCCCAGACAAAGAGTGGCACCGTCAGGCATCAGCAACTTGAGGGAATGGGCCATCATCCCCCTATGTGAACCACATGGTACATCGGCTAGCGAAAGCGGACTCGGGTGAGGCGAAGGCAGAAGAGTTCGTTCAGGATTGTCGGTTCAACTGCTTCACCTGTGAGGAAAAGAGGGATTGGGACAGAGAGGGAAGGGAATGTATAGAGGGAGGGACGGAGTGGGAAGAGGAGATAGAACGGGAGAGAAGAGTGACAGAGACCAGGGATGAAGGGAGGACGGCAAGAGCAGGGGCAGAGATGTGGAGAGTAAGAGTGACAGGGAAGCGAGAGAAATGGCGAGAAATGCGGAAGAATGGAGAGCATGAGAGTGATATGGAGGAGAAATGGGGGTAGATAGAGGAAGAGAGAGACAAGAGGGAGAGAAGGAGACAGTGAGATTGTTAGGGAGGAGAGATGGGGAGACGAGATGGAGAGAAGCAGGGATAGAGAGTGAGAGATGCGACTGATCACTCTGATACTCTCGCTGTTTGCAGGTTCAAAACGTCCTTTCACAGTCCGAAAGTGTAACCCTTTGGAATTCCCAGCAGTGGGAATGCTCCAAGACTTGAAAAACCATAGTGAGTAAAACCCGAAAGCCAAGCTTCCTCCACACTGTCTCCTTCAACAATCATTCATTGGAGAGGGACAGCACAGTATTAGATATGGAATAAGCCCTCTCCCTTCCCCAAATGTGTCCCCTTCCCCACCATCACCCCCTCCCCCTTCCCTCCTCTAAACCCTTCTCCGCCCCTACATCCCGACCTTCCCTTCTCTGCCCGTTCCTTCCTTTTCCCATCTCCCGCCTTCCCTCCCTATATCTGTAACCTTCCCCGGACTACGCCCCATCCACATCTCCGTAACTACCTCCAGCCCTTACACAGCTTATCTCTGCAACCTCCTTCCACCCCTACCATCCCTAGGTCTCAACATCCCTGCCTGTTTCGGTATACTCCTCCCGCTCCTACACCCCTCATGGTCTCTTTAACATCCTTTAGCTCCTATACCTCTTCCTATCTCTGTAACTTCCACTAGGCCCCTCACAACTCCCTGCCTCTCTTACCTCTTCCTGTCACAGCAACCTTCACTTTCACTGTAACCTCCTTCAGACTCGATACTCCCCTCTGTCTCTGCAACCTCCTCCAGAACCTTACACCCCTCCCTATTCCTATCTTTATAATTATCCCTTCTCTCCCTCTCTGTCTGTTTCAGCCTCGGTCTAATCTGTCTCTCTCACCCTGTTGTGGGAGGTAGTCTCTCGCCAGGAAGGGCCGTACAAACAAACTGAATTGAGAGTGGTTCTGACATTCAAGTTTTAAACTATATTATTCGACTGCACCCAGCTGTTAAGTGGGCCGTATTGCTATCAGCTCGCATCTGTCCATGCGCCTCTGGGTATCACAACAGAAGCAATAACTTGTCCAGGCCTCAGCGAAACCTGGAAGCCTCAGACGTTTTGGTCTAAGGTTGAAGGTTGGCCTCCCGAGGCCTCAGACCCATGGACGTTGCTGAGATAGTCCTATCTGGACCTCAAGATTTCCGGCCTGTTGAAATGTTTCCACTTCTGAACCTAAGACTCTCACAGCTTTTCTCAGGTTCGTAGGACTTCTGTTGCTCCTGCCAACTTTGCAGCCCAAGTATTCCCAACACACCTTTCCATTCGAGGCCCGACACCTTCTCCTTGTTCCACCTACCACCTCCTCTTAAAGATCTGCGTTCGTTTTTGCTCCAGATCACCACGGTGTCACACTGTAGCTGTGTCTACTATGACTACGTTTTGTACCCTGTGGCAGATTACTGCACGTACAGCAAACACGAGTGGAATTTTCCTAATGAATATTTTCCCTGCAGTATGGAAGGAGGCGCTTCAGTCCAACAAGTCCACACCGACCTCGAAAGAGTAAGCCACCCAGACCATATACTTAGCCCGACTAATTAACCTAGTACTATGAGCAGTTTAGCGTGGAAATTCATCTTTCCCGCACATCATTGGATTGGGAAAGCATTGCAATGCAGACACGGGAATAATGTGCAAACGACAAACAGACAGCTGTGCGAGGTGGGAATTGAACGCAAGTCCCTGCTGCTTTGAGGCCGCAGTGCTAATCACTCATCACCATGCCGCACAATACACCCAACAAGCCTTCTGCTCCAGAGAAAATGATGTGAGAATAAGATGTGAGGAGGACAGGGACTGGGGCCCGTTGTTAAAAAGAGAGGAAAAGTGGCCAGTTTTTGGAGACCAGGAAAAGCATGTGATGGCCACAAAATTGGACCAATTGCTAAGGATAATAGCGGATATAGTACAGGGTATCAGGCTCAGGATGGAACAGGAGTTCGTCAGGGCCTGAGACCTGACAGCGGAATTGGTCATAGTTTGAAGCATTTGCCAAGGAGGAGATGGGCTTTGGTTAGGTTTTTCAACCCAAATTAAGCTTGCGACACAAGGCAGCCATTATGTTGTTTTTTTTTCGCTGAGGATGTGACAACATTTGGTGAATATTTAGGGCCCGTTACTGTTGATGAAAGGGAAATTTGCTGCTGGTTTTGCGCCTATTGATTAGGATAGGATGGGCATTTGTCAGAGTTTGAGCCAGGCGCTCTTAATGAGAGGGAAATTAGCAGCAGGATTTCGGCCTGTGCTGAGGATGATGTTAACATAGGTCCGAGGTTGGCGGCCTGTTACTGTTAATGAAAGGGAAATTGGCCGTGGGTTTTCGATCTGTTGCTGAGGATCAGGCAGGAATTGATCAAAGATAACAAGGTCAAATCACTTTCCAGCTCACCCCTGTTTTCCTCATTCCCTGAACGCTGTTAGTACTGAAGATGCTGTTGATTTGAAACTTGCCTGAAGCTGTGCAAGTGAATGCAACAGTGAACCAGCAATCAGGCTGCATTCAGAGTTCAGAGAGAGCGAGTAGCACCGTAGTGTCAGTGCTGAGTAAGCGGACAGTGCCGTGGTCAGTGCTGAGGAAGTGGCGTTGTCACAGTGTCGGTGTTGAGGTAGGGGACGCAGACGGAAGGTCAGTGCTGATGGAGTGGGCAGTGTGACAGCATCAGTGTTGGGGAGGAGGGCTCTGTTGGAGTTTCAGTGCTGAGGGAGTAGGCACTGTCGTATGGTTAGCACTGAGGGAGCAGATGTTGACGGAGCGTAGATGCTGAGGGTACGGGTGCTGTAAGAGCGACAGTGCTGAGGGAGAGGGTACTGTCAAATGGTGAGCATTAAGTGAGTTGTTGCTGATGGAGGATCAGTGCTGAGGGAGCAGGCACTTTACAAAGGGTCAGTATTGAGTGAATGGGAACTGAAAGAGTTCAGTGGTGAGGGAGAGGGAGGATTAGCAGGGTCAGTGCTGAGGGAGAGGGTACTGTCACAGGGTCTGTTCTGGGGAGAGGTTTCTGTCACAGAGTCAATTTTGAGAGCGTGGGCACTGTCACAGGATCGGTGTTGAATGACCCAGCACTGTCACATTTCAGTGCTGAGGTAGAGAGCGCTGTCGGAGGTTCAGTGCTAAGGGGACAGCTTCAGTCAAAGAGTCTAAGCTGAGGTACAGGATATTGTTGGACAGTTAATGTTGTTGGAGCTAGCCCTTTCGGAGGGGTAGTGCTAAGGAAGCGGGTGCTGTCAGAGGGTTAGTGCTGAGGGAGCCGGCGCTGTCAGGTGGCCAGTGCTGAGGGAGAGGCTGTCGTCGGAGCATTAGTGGTGAGGGAACATTTGCTGTTGGTGTGTGAGTGCTGAGGGAAGGGGTGCTATCCGATGGTCCTTGTTAAGTGCGAAGGTTGTGTCAGAGTGTCAATGCTAAGGGAGAATGTGATGCATGAGGGTCAGTGCTGAGGTTTTATATTTAAACATTTTTGCTGATATTTTCACACAAAACGATTATAAAATGACAGAATGGAAACTGTTCTTCAAAGCATTGCATGTTAAATCTGACAAAATTAAGACAGCTAAAACTTTTCCCATATTTGGGGACACACACACACACATCATCCTTTAATAATCTCTCTGACATTATCCAATCATCTCAATGATTATCTCTCTCTCTCGCTGTCTCTCACACACACTCAGTCCCACGGTCTCACGGTCTCACACCCTCTATCAGACTTTCACACAATCCCTTTGTCTTTCTCACACACACACTCTCTCTATCTGTCTCGCTCTCTCTGCCTATCACAAATACACTCTGCCTCATAGTCTCTCTCAGGATTTTATAGGCTTTTGTAAGGCAATCCCTCAGCCCTGACGCTCCACGAAACATTATCGCAGCCTTTTCAGCTTCGTGCTACAGTTCAAAACCTGCAACATTCTTAGAAATGTCTTTTAACTTACGCCAAGTTCACCCTTGATTGTGCAGAGTGTTGAGGGTCTGAAGTGACTCGATGCTGGAACACTAATCGGTAATTCGGGCCCTGTGGTTGCGTGGCTGAGCGGTCTAAGGCACTGGCTACCAATCCCGGTCTCTATTGAGTTGGGGGTTCGACTTCCCAGCGCTAGACAAATTATGGGTTCAATACCCCCAAACAGTTGTTTGCCATTTACCTCAGCGAATTGGCATGTTTTCAATCAGGGGTATGCTATGGCTCCCCAGATCTCTGACCATCATTGATGATAAAAAGGGAATAACTAACGGCAGACACTGAGAAAAGTGAGTGCTCCTGATGGATAAAGCTTGCTTGAAAACCCTGCGTTTGAGGAATTTGCATGACCAAATTTGGTGGCAGTTTCGGTGGCGCAATTGATCAGTGTGCTTGGCTGACCGATTGTTTCTCGAACCCATTTAGGTGTAGCTATACAAAAATATCAGAACACAATTGTGACCGACAACGTACCCAACTTGCACTCGCGTGAACTCATCTGTGATTCATATTGAATCTGGACAGAGTGAGAAGGTGATACGCAGGAGGAAATCCCGCTTCAAACAGAAAGCGGCCACTACAGTTTCAATCAGTGGTTTCCTGCTCAGCTGTGTCGTAGAGCTTAAAGACACTCCTTAGTTATGGATGGTGTTTGCCATTCCGAATGTGCAAAAATTCCAGTTTAATTTGGCAACGGCTGCAGAAGATTGCACTTGTTATTGAAACTTTTCTTAAATGAAACTCTTGTCTCGAAAGTGAGAAGTAGTAAACGTTGGAAGCTGGCAGATAAAAAAAATGTGGATAGTGTGGATTGCGTTTTATTGGGAAGGTGGGATTCCCTACAGTCTGCCACAGAAATAATTGAATTCACTGACGTAATTTTCCAATTATTTCACACTTTTCCAGAGTGACGAGGAATCTCTTCGGCGGCTTAATGATGGGGGTAAAAATATTAAAATATCAATAATGAATCGTTAATCCCGGAACACGAGTTAAAATTGATTGCAATGCTCTGTAGGAGTAACAGCTGAGAAGTAGTAGATGCAAAAGATGTTACCTGTGATTGGGAGGAAGGAGATGGAACCCTGCTAATTGAGGTGCCAATTCGATTATGCTCAATATGAGAAACTAATCAGCTCCTAGTCAGGCACGACCCATTCAGTCGGTCGAGCATGACACCCTTAATCTCAGGGTTATGTGTGTGAGCCCCACGCTGGGCGCTTTCCTTTTGTTATTGGATCCCAGCTTTCCATCCAGTTTCAGTATTACCACCCATTACAGGGGTACGCTCTCCCTTTCTGACTGTTTTTTTTTCACACATCGGTGACTGAGTGAAAACGGTCTCCGTTTTATTGCAAATGCCAGAACCAATTTGTAGGTGCAGCCGAACATACGATGAATAATGTCCCTTACATAGGGGTAGCTTCCACTCCAAACATGCACCAACCAAACTGCTCAGACTCACAGAATGTGCTGGGGGAACTGAAAGTGACAGCTGCTTGTCAAATCGTCCTGAACAAAATCAACTGATTCAGAATGTTGTGGTGGAATCCGAACGGAACTCTCCCTGTACGTTTCCCATTTTAGACAGAAAATTACATTCTTGTGTGCTCATATTGGTTAACACAATGAACAGTTTATTCTCATTAATAGCGGCATGAGAGTGGCAGGTCTGTGAAGTTTCAGTATGGACAGAAGTAATCTCGGGGAAGGGGAAGTAAAACATTCCCAGATCTGAGATTGGTTTAGTATCAGTCTCCCATCTTCTGTTTCTGTAAAACGAACGAACAACGCTGCAGAATTTCAGAAGCTCTGCAGCATCTGGGAAAGGAATGTGGAGTCAACATTTCGGGGCCAGTGACGCTTTTTTTCATGTCCATCTCCCTCTGCCTTTCTGCACCATCCCTTTTTGTTGAATCTGCCCTGTCTTCCACCTTCGTACTGAGATTCTCTTTTATTTTTTGCCTCTCCTACCCTTTTCCCCAATCTCCAGACTTGTTTCAAACCAGTTCACTTTACTCAGTTCTACCGGGGGTCGTTCAGCCGAACAATTAACCTTGTTTCGGTCTGTGTAGATACCAGCGGCCACTGACTGGAATATATAGAAGAAAGGATACGCCTTTCGGTCCATCTAGCCTGTTCTGCCATTCGATCATGGCTGATATGGTTTTCAGCAACATTCTTGCGCATTCTCCCTGTGAAACGTGATATTCCTTGATTTAGGATCCAGTCTCTTTCCCATTGTGGGTCTGAAATCGGCCACCTCTGCATGTACTGGAAGCTTGTTACACCGTATCTTTGCATAACCGAGAATGGTTTCTCTACCGCACAGCAAACCTGATCTCTTCCGAGCAAAACAGTCACCACTGGTCGACAGTTCGATCGTGTGTATGACCCCGCGGTGTTTCTGTTTTGGGAGTGATTATCCAATTTACCTCACATGAGAAGGATCTCTACTTCAAAACGCCGGGCAGAAGGAACGATAGGCTTGTATGTTAACATAGGTGAAACTTATTGATTGCTGCTCTTGTCAGTAAACCTTACTCTGTTTGTCCCCGCCAAATTCTGCTGTTGTGGTGGACTGGAATACAAATCCAATTAATTGCTGTGCGAGATTTTGTCAGAATTCCCACCACTTCGCCCGAAAATGCACAGATGAATCCAGCACTGGCTTCCACTATTTTGAAGAATGCAGTTAGTGGGCCTGTTCCTTTCTGCAGAGTACAAGTCTCCGTTTGCCTTCCGTCTGAAAGCGGCCTGGTTCAGATCCGGACAGAAAAATTGATGTTCAATTGTTACCAGCGACAGCCTTCTGGATTGTCATGGATGGGGCTTTCTTGCAGTTCTCATCAGCCAGCCTTGTTTGGAATTTACTCACATATCACTGCTGTAGTAGTGAAAGGAATTGGCCATAACGCTGGACGACATTGATGTAATTGAATTTATTACCCCCTATCTACTGTCGTGGTGAAAAAAATACTATTCCGATTAAGTGTTGGATGGAACTTTCTTACGTTTCTCTCCTCCATGTTCCTGATTATCCGCTAATGCGTGCAGCACCGTTGACCAACCTGGTTAAGACTGCAGTTAAAATGCAGTGATCCATTCTCTAAAGGTAGTACCACACTTGTGTTTATGAAAGTACTTCTGGCACTTGTATAGTTAAGTTTGTGTTGCATCCTGGGGCCAGGTTTGTCGAGGCTGATATGCATAATCTCTCTTTAATTGGCCTGGTTGATAACTCCCCAACACACTATTCATTATCTTCTCTGAATCTGACTTCTCAAGATATACTTTGACTAGCCACATATTTATTTCTGTCCTTGTAGACGCCATTCCGTCTCGGCTGGCAGTGAATTTCTTATTGCCCTTAACATGGTATCTGTAGGAACGTTCCTCCAAAAACAATTATTATCGGCATAGAGTTGTCTGGCTCTTGCTGGGTGGCGGTAGAGTGTTCTCCATGCACTGGCATGTTATTCCTTTTATTAGCGCCATTCAACCCAGGAGTGTCTGGCAACATCATCTTGGTTTTCGCACTCTCGTCTTTTTAAGTTCCTTGACATGCATTTGTGTCAACTGTCTTCGCACCTCCTCCTGCTGTTCAGACAGATTCCTTTTATCTTTCTGGTATCTTTCTGCTGCATGGACGACATGGTCTCTGAATTACTGGCGGGCCATGGATGTAAGATCCACTATCTGCTCCATGGCTTGAGGGCAATTACTTCAACAGTTGCAATCCGGCGCATTGCGGTTAACAGTTGACTACATTCCACAACTTGCTTTATTTCAATCCTCCATCTTTCCAACTGGTTTGCCAAACCGGCTGCTGGGTTTTCAGTATCTCCCAATGGACCACACTCAAAACTTCGGGATAGACCATAAGTGGGTAACAGTCCCGGGGCCTGCTATACCCTTTGTCTTACTCGATCAAACCGAGCACCATCAATCATTGGATTGTGCAGAATATTCATCAGGCGGTATCAGTCCATTACTTCTATTAATTTCGGGAGTCAACCCACCTATATTAGTAGTGCCTTGAAATTCCCCATAGCCAACAACTGCCCTGTGTTTTCATCGTCAAAGGCACTAATCCACTTTCTTACTACATCATATAAACTGTGCAACACATTTCTCAGCTTTTTACGATCCTGGGTTCCCTGAGCAATGCTTTGCGGCCGTTTTCCCCCCTTTTAAATGTAATGCCAGAATCTTCACCTATGGGAGCTCTTTCACGAATTGAAATTGCTACGTTGTGATTCCTCATCAGATTCCAATTCCAACCTGACTTGTATTTCCTCCCATCTTCCGGCGTGTTTTACTGCTCCCTTTGCTCCCCTACCGCATCACTCTTTGCCTGTCTCTGAACAACATTCCTGGAATAATTTAGATGTGCCTCACAGTGTCTTTGTTCTCCTAACATAAATAACGACAAATTTATCACCTCGCAATCTCTTCTTAAGACACCCTGCACTGGTTCAGCTAATTTCCAATCCAATACCTCATGTGTCTCTTACTGTCCCCCTTATTAAAGGACAGTGTGTGATATTCCCTTCATCCGAATTGGGGTGTGAGGTTTACCAATCAGGGTTGTGTAAGTGTTTTTCCATAAAAAAAACTTATTCGCATTCATTCTGTGTAAACCATCCTCAGACTGCATCTGCAGAATGCAGTAATCATTGATTGTTACTTGAAAAACCACGTTTAAAAAAATACCTTAAATTCTTACGGTGCAAAATTAAATGAAAACACCCTCGGATCTCGAGCTCCATGTAACAAAACACAAACATTTAAACAGCATCCAACAATAATGCGTCGAAACCGGAACACAATGGTTAAATGAAAGTGTCTCTGTAACACACAGACACAGAAGCACACAAGAACGTTTTGCAGGCCAGATCCTCTATCTCTTACACACATACACACACAAAGACTTTCTGCAAGCCACAGCTTTTCTGTCTCACACTCAGGCGCACACAAAGACTCCCTGAAAACCACAGTTTCCCTCTCTCACACGCAGACACAGACAAAGACTTTCTGTAAGCCAGGGATTCTCTCTCTTGCATTCAGATACACAAAGATGTTTTTTGCAAGCCAAAGCTTCTCTCTTTCTGTCTCTTTTTGTCTCTCTGTCCGCGTCTCTCTCTCTGTTTCTCGTAAAACTTTAACAGTATGACCATTGTCTACTATTTTACTTTTAATCATAAACAACTATTCTGCCGGCGTTCAATTTCCTCCAAAATCACTAATAACAACAATGAAACAACCCTTACCTATTTCTGTCCGTGCACATCATCATAAATCTTTAACCTTTATATTTTATATATCTTTATTTTCTTAAGACAGAAAACTTGCTAACAACAGCTAGTTCTGCCCAAGTGGACCCTCACACAATTGGTGAAACCAACGCACAACTCGTAAAGGAGTAACTCTAGGTACTTACTAACACCACGTCGAAGTTTGTCTCAATATCTTTATTCTATACTCCTCACCCCCCCCCCCCGCCCCCCACCGCGCCGAACATCTTCCCTGAACAATCCTCTGTGACTCCTCAAACTTGAGTTTAACATCTACCTTCTCGTTCTTTAGTTCGCAGAAACCCACGAGGAGCTTTCTTTGCACTTCTGCATTCTAGAGAACCTCCCTTTTTTGACAGAATACAGTTCAATTAGCAGCAAAACGCTTTCTATTGCTTTTGTGTTTTGCCAACCCTTTTATTCTGTCTTTCTCATGAGAGCTGTCAGTTCAGGTAGGCAGTGCCCTGCAGCTGCAGCCTCTTTTTAAAGGAAAATGTCTCTTCCTGGTCCCATCTGGGGTGCCAAATTTGTTGTGGCAGAATCACTCGATGTTCAATAAAAAAAATCAGGAGAACAAAAAATCGTTCACGAACCTAACTTTAATATTGCAAAATCAAAATTGTGAGAGCCAGCAAAATATCTTCCCTTCCTCCCACCAGGCTCGTTGTTCTTTTCTAGTTTATGCAATTGTTGTTTCCGCGCTTATTGGATAACATTAACATAGACAATCAGGCTGGCATGCTTTGTCTTATTAAACGAATCATCGTCTGCCGCTCTGATTCCCTCCGTCACACTTAAGCTGTTACATTACACCACCATCATTTTCAGCATGAGCTCATCTACCAGTGATTTAACTAGCCTATCACATAACTGACATTATCGGTTACTGGATCCCTGCAACATGATCACGGACATACAGTGCAACACAAACTTAACTATATAAGTGCCAGAAGTACTTTCATAAACACAAATGTGGTACTAACTTTAGAGAATGGATCACTGCATTTTAACTGCAGTCTTAACCAGGTTGGTCAACGGTGCTGCACGCATTAGCGGATAATCAGGAACATGGAGGAGAGAAACGTAAGAAAGTTCAATCCAACACTTAATCGGAATAGTATTTTTTTCACCACGACAGTAGATAGGGGGTAATAAATTCAATTACATCAATGTCGTCCAGCGTTATGGCCAATATTGAAAAATAAAGAAAATCGTGTGAAATTGCTCAGGAAATATTTACGAGGATGTGGCGAGGTTTGCAGCGTTTCGGCTGTCGAGTGAGGCTAAAAAGACTATAACTTTTATTTCCTGTCGGGTCGTGACTGCGGGATGCCTGCAAGTTCACTGTGGAAAAGGAAAAGTGCCGTAGACATCGGTACTTACTCAGAAGCAGACTGAACCGAAATTTAAAAATAAATTCACACCGTAATTCATTGGAATTGCATTCAGGAACATCAAGTGGTTCCGACACAATCCGGCACTCCAGACGAGGACTGTAACTCTATGTAGGATGTGTTACGGGTGCCCAGGGAAACCGAGTGGGAATTGGCTATACACTATGATGACATATTAGGCTGAAGAGGAACATATATTTCAGATTAGTGTGGCAGGGCAGTTGATGCATATGATGATAGATACTGGAGCTACGTATGCAGCATCCAACAGCAGTATTTCTCTCAAATTCCCATGTCGGGTAAGTGTATTAAGAATGGAGTGTTCTCGGGTAGACCACAGTTGACTAGATCTACAGTTCCAGTACGTTTACAAATGCATAGTAAAATAGTTGCTGTGTGTTTATTATTCTCTGAGGGGACACTAATTAAGTTGCTAGGTAGGGATCCTTTACTGAAGTTAGAATTAGAATTGGAATGTACTCAAAATGGATTTGAAACAGATAAAGGGAATTCTCAGTTGGTGTTGCGCGAAGCCAGCAAGGCCAATTCATAAGTGACATAGATGGTTATATTTGGGAAACAGTAAAAATTGAGTCGCTATATATGATGGAATAGTTTATTAGTGCTTTGGAAGCTGAGCTGAATATAATTTGTGAAATTACCTATTGTGCCTAGGTCGATGCGAAGCCACTGGCATTAATGGGCTACCGTGTGCAGACTAATCGCATGACTGAATTGGCGCCACATCAAACGCTTATCAATATACTAATGCCAGTGCCTGAGTGGACGGATCCATTTAACTGCACTAGCTTGGAACGATTGGGACTTGAACTTTATCTAGTACATGCAACAGCGACCTGTAATTCATGAGTCCATCCACACACAGGAAATACTGAGGGAGTAAGCAGAGCATCGCTTCCTGCCGTTCTAATGGTAGGTTGATCGACGTGATATCATCTTAGTCATTGTACCAGTGTGTTCCCACAACCTTAAACAGACTCTTGGGTTGAGTTAGTGAGGTATTAAACGGGGCTGCGAAAAGTGAAAGGTCGTGCTGGGACCCGTTACTCTTTTACGCGGCCTTGAGTAGTCAGTGAATGGGCATTTGGGGGTGCTGATGCCTCCAAGGCCGTCGGTGATGCGTTTGTCGAAGGAGATCTTTCACGTGCTTGTGTGGCTGATGACAGATTGGGGAGGTCACAGAGGCACCCTCCCCGTCCCTGAACATTTCTGCTCCTGTACTGACCTGAAGTGCATCGCGTTGCAGTCCTGGAGGATCTCACTTGATATTGCCAATGCCCTGTCACGACTGACTCTGCACCGCCCTAAATGGTTGTGTTTTCCTGATCCGGCAATGCACAAGTTCGGAATAGCTTAGCCGAGGTGTTTCCTCAATGTGCTCAAGGCCAGGAATGAGATTCTCGCTAGCTGGGAGTTGCTTATCCCTTCCATTGGTGTCAGCACGACTGCTGAGTGGATTAGTTATATCTATTACAATCAGCAGAGATTTATAATTAGCCTTGTAATGCCCTCTCTGTGTTGAGTGAGCAATTGGATGTGACTGTGGGATGGCATAGCAGACATAGGAGATCTTGGGCTGGTTTGTGCCGGAGTAAGGTGGGGTTTGTGTGTTGTTTGGAGAATATTGCTGCACTTTTATTTCCAATAATATTAGCTGAGAGGGATATATTATTCAGGCAATGGTAAATATGCAATTTACCAGAGGAGCTGAACGAGAATACGGGGTCCAGCCATCGGTTTTTGACTGGTTGGACAGTGTTTTGGATAGATCGGGGGCTTGCTTCACTACGTTTGCGATTGTTGCGCGTTTTGTGTTGCTTGGTGTTTCCTTTGTCGTTTGCTGTGCTCTTCCTCTTGTGAAGACGATTTTAGTGCGGTGAGAGAATCTTTGTATGTTTGGACCCTGGAGTTTGCTATTGCCTGCTCTTGGGGCTCTGTCGATCGATTTGACCTTTGGGCATCTTGTCTCCTTGTATTCTTTCACTGTGAGAGACCCTTTGGTCTCACAGCGGGTGATATATGGAAGTAATATCGTTAACTTCGTGTGGAAATGTATGTCAGTGGTCATGTTACAGTAATAGATAATGGTAGTGCATTATGATGAGTTAGTTACATCACTAAGAAATGAGCTAATACTGAAGATGATGGTGTTGTAATGTGATAGATCACGTGTGATGTAAGGAACCAGTGTGACAGACTGTGAGTTTAGAAAGATAAAGCAAGTCTGCATGATTTACTATGATAATGTTATCCAATGAGCGCAGTACGAGCAAATTGTGAAAACTGGAGGAGAAAAAAGAGCTTGCTGGAAGTCAGGGAAGACATTTTGCTGGCTCCCACGGTGTTGATTTTGGAAGATTAAAGTTTAATTTCGTGAAGGACTTTCTGCGTCTCCTGGTAAATTTGTTTTGTAGAACATTGAATAATTCATCCACAAAACGTAATCCAGAGATTGCAGAGGATTGCTTTTCTCTTTTTCTCTCTGACTCTCACAAACACACACACACGCACACGCACACACATACACCACATACCTTAGACAAGAATACCAGTAACCTTATAATTAACTGGAATAATAACTGGAATGGAGGATTTAGCTAAAACAAGGATTGAGAGAAATTGGGCTTATGCTGGACGAATGATTTCTCAATGAGCTGGAAATTCGTTTTCAGACGTTTCCTTTCATACTCGGGAACATCATCAGTGAGCCTCCGGTGAAGCGCTGATGTTTTGTCCTACATTCTATTATATTCACCAGTTTCCTTTTTTTGCTGTAATTTCCTATGTTGGAGATGTCATGTCCTGCTCTTTTTTTTCTTTCTCAGAGCTTGTTAGAACGGGTCTAAATCATTTAGTTTGTTGATGGAGTTTCAGTTGGAATGCCATATTTCCATGAATTCTCGTGCTTGTCTCTGTTTGGCTTGTCCGAGGATGAATATGTTGTCCCAGTCAAAGGAGTGGACTACTTCAACTCTATGTATTGATGCTAGTGATAATAGGTCATCTTCTTTTGGGGCAATTTGATGTTCATTTATTCTGCTGTCTAGTTTTCTGCTGTTCGTTCGATATACTGTTTGTTACAAGTCCTTGCAAGGCATTGTGCTTATTCTTCCTCGTGCGGAACAGATAAAGATGAAAACTTATTGTGGTTCTGAAAATTAAGCAAATAAAATTGCAGTATAATACAAATTTACTCTGTTTCCGTGAATTGTCATTGCAGCTCGAGAAGGTCTAATTCCAAGATTTTTAGCAAAAGAGCTCGCAGTGAGATAAGGAAAAAAATCTTTATTGAGAGAGTTGTCAGCCAGTTGAATGGACTGCCTGGGAGAGTTGTGGATGCTTATTCAAAACAGAACTGGATACATGTTTGGAAGTTCTGAATTTAAAGAGCCCCTGTCATATGGCTGGCAAATGGGGTGAGCTTGTTAGACAATTCGTGAGCTGATGCATATATAGTGTCCTATGGCCTCCTCCTAAAATTTGAAGTTTTGTACTCTATCATGTGCAGATGCAATGAAAGTCTGATTCATTCCTGCTGTGAAAGTTGCTAGATATCTGATTATTTGGTAAAGCATGAGCATTTAAATTCAAGTATTGCAAGATCGGCTTCATTATAAAGTTTAATTGTTACTCATAACATGAATATGTTAAACCTTCTTATCTAATTACTAAAACAAATACTTCATTGCTTTGCCACAAAACTCTGAACAAAAGTCTCACTTTTCACTCACAGCATAAAAGTTCATCTTTTATTTCAGTAACCACACTTCAAATTAAACATCATTCATTCAAAATTTAGCAAGTTTCCAAATTAGTGATTGCTAAAATTTAATAACGCATATCTTTTAATGTGGTTAATATTTACGGTACATGTTGAATTTTTGAATATCTAAATTGCTGGAATATAGTTAAAGTTCGTACATTTCTTTGAATCATTAACCTGGTTGATGATATATAAATGTATAAGAACGCTAACTCCATTTGATTGTCAAATCGTTTGCTCACTCTGGGCATTCAATCGCCAACCACTTTCCAAATATTGTAGTGACAATGCGTCGTTTTGAATGCTGACATTGAATATGTAATTGTAATCACCACAGTAGTTAGATACCATGTTTATTGTTCGATCTAAAATTATATGGAAATTGTTTATTTTCATGTCATAAAATGTTGACAGGAGTTTATGTTTTAGATCGATAAACATGGAACCAACCTAATTGTTTTCAAAGATTATAGTTCAATTTAAACACATAGTTTACATTTGTTCTCAGTTCAAGAAACATAGAAAATATCTGATTGTTTTCGGGTCAGTAAACTTCATAGCTTCAAATGAGCTAGGCGGAAAACAGATTCTAAAAGACCTGAATTCATTCACAGTGTTACTGGACCTCACACCTGCCTATTATACTGAGTGATACACTGGCTTGCTCCAAATTTGTGCGGAGAGCTTCCCATCTGTGTCAGCTCGGTCATTTAAACATGTGTTCACAATAAATAATTTGGAATACTCCTTGGGAAGGGTTAAAACTAGCCAAAAGGCTATCACCAGTCTCAGTGTAGGTGCAAACACTTTCCACATTAGCGACCAATGGCTGACCAACAATTAGGTTTTACAAATTCATCTTCAGTCAGAGCCTTTCCCAGAGAGCAGATGTATGGACATGGAGTGCTGGAATCATACCATAGAAGTTACTTACGTTGATGACATCTAGCATACTTCCCAGCCTCCACACATCTGCACCATGGAGCAGACACTGGGTAATGACAATAACAAGTTGACAGTCTGATGCACCTTGTAACACAAAAACCCTCTAAAATCGTACGTGATAAGTGTCAAGTTTACATTCACCGGCATCAACATAATATTGTACAACTCTGCAGATGGCTGGAGAGTAAAACACGGGTCACCCGACAGAACGTATCTGAAGAAAACAGCAGCAAATGACAAAGTTCCTCATAGTAGGCTATTGCACAAAATGCAGAAGCATGGGAATTAGGGTGGGTTAGAGGTTTGCATCAGATGTTTGATAATTGAAAGAAGAGAGAGGGTGGTGGTTGACTGGAAACTTTCATCCTGTAGTTCACTTACTCGTGGTGTACCGTAAGGATCTGTTTTGGTCCACTATTCTTTGTAATTTTTGTAAGTGATCTGGATGATGGCGTAGAAGAATCGGTTAGTAAATTTGCGTACGAACGTAAGGTCGCTGGAGTTGTGGATACTGTTTATAGATGCTGCAGGTTACAGAGGGACATAGATAAGATGCACAGCTGGACTGAGAGTTGGCAAATGGAGTTTAATTTGGAAAATTATAAGGTGATTCATTTGGGAAGGAGTAACAGGAATGATGAACAATGTGCTAATGGAATGAATCCTGGTAGTGTAGATGGGCAGAGAGACCTCGGTGTCCCTATACATAGACCCTTGAAAGTTGCTACCCAGTTTGATAGAGTTGTTAATAAGGCATATGTCGTGTTAGCTTTTATTGCTAGACGAATTGAGTTTCCTAACTATTAAGTCATGCTGCAGCTGTACAAATCTCTGGTGCGTCCAGTTCTGGTCACTGCATCATCGGAAGAATGTGATAGCTTTGGAGAAACTTCAGAGGAAGTTTACGAGGATTTTGCATGGTGTGGAGGGAAGTTCTTACGAGGAAAGGCTGAATGACCTTTTGTTGTTTTTGTCAGAGAAAAGAACGTTGCGAGGTGACTTAATTTACACTTTCAGTATAGAGGGTTAGATAGGGTAGACAATGAGAGCATTTTTCCTCGAATGCTGATGGCTGGAACGAGAAGATATTGCTTTAATTTTAATGGTGATACTTCTTGGGCAAATGGCAGAGGTCGTCTCTTCACTCAGAGATTAGTGGGGCATGGAACACACTGCCGGCAACAGTCGTAGACTCGCCAACTTTAAGTGCATTGAAATGGATATTGGATAAATATATGAATTAAATTAGAACAACGTCGGATAGATGGACTTCAGATGGGATCCAGAGATCGGCGCAGCATCGAAGCTGGATGGCCTGTACTGAACTACAAAGTTCTAATTTCTATGTTCTATGCTCTACTTACTAACCATTCCTCCTGTTTTCTCATCGAAATTCTTCTTATGAACGATAAACAACAGCGAATCTAGGTTTGATCCTCTTGCCAGATTGCTGGTCACAGGCCTTCATTCTGAAGAACTCAAAACTATTTATGAAGGGTAGGTCGTGCCTCACAAAGCTTATTGAGTTGTTTGTGTTGATGACCAAACAGGTGGATGACGGTAAATCCTTGATGTGGTGCATTTGGATTTAAGAAAGGAATTTGTTAAGGTTCCTCATAGTAGGCTATCACACACAATACAGAAACATGGGATTGAGTGTGGTTTAGAGGTTTGCATCAGAAGTTTGCTAGTTGAAAGAAGACCCTGAGCAGACCTTGCATCCTACCATCAAGTCAAATTGGTTTCCAATTGACTAGAGTTTCCTGGATCCCAGATGCTGTAATGCTATGAATCAGCCTCCCATAGCGAAACTTGTCTCAGACATTTCTAAACTCCATATAGACAACATCGACCTTCGTCGATCGTCTTTACTAAAAACTCTTCAAAAACACAATCAAATATTGGTCTGAATTAGACGGGCCAGTGGATAGGAGGCCTGTGTTTATGTTGTATCTTGAAGGCTCCAATGGGGCGGAGATTAATGTTTACTGGTCTCTACTGCAGAGTCCTTTCGTAAGATTGCTCATCTTGATTGCTATCTATTGGAGGGTCCTTTTGGGAGGAGATCCATGTTTTGAGATCTCTGTCGATTATCTATTGGGAAAGCAGCCAATCTTGACAGATCTCTGCCGAATGGTCTAATGGGAATAAGGTCCTTGTTCACTCAAATCAATTGAAGTATCCAGTTGGTATCAGATTCAAGTTGACTTTTCACATTTGAAGATTGAACATGATTGGAACATGCTGTGCATGGACAAAGTTGGTCAATGGATCAGAGTCTGTCATGTGGCTTCTGCTCACACTGTTGGGCCGAGGGTCTCCTCTCTCTGTTGCACCTTTTGCGTTTTGCGTCCAAACCCGACCACTGTAAGAAAAGGCCACCAGCACCGGAACTGTACTTTAAAGGACAAAAGTCTGTTTTCTTGACGACGCCAAAGCATGATCAATGTGGGAGCTGGCGTCGTATGTCTGGCATCAAGGGTTGACGGAACAGGGCAGAAGGAGATTCAACCTGCATTTATCTTTCATCACCTCGAAAACCAGGGGCAAGACAGCGACAGAGAGAGAGAGAGATGGGTGGAGAGGGTATAAGTGAATAAGAGAGAATGTGAAGAGAGAGAGTGACAGGCTCTGGTTATCACATTTTCATAAGAATGTGATTGTACTCGGGAAGGTGCATAGGAAGATTAAAGAAAATGGTGCCTGAAGTGTCTGAACTATGAGGAATGATTGGAAAGATGGGCTTCTAACCTTTGCAGCAGTGAATTTTGCGATGCGAACTGGTGGAGGGCATTAAGGTTATGAGCGGCAGACCGAGGGTGGTTAGGAAGGCACTTTTTCCATGAGTAGACAGATGAAGTCAGAGAAAAGAGCCTTTGGTCCAACTCATCCATACTGACCAGATACCCGAAATTAATCCACTCCGATTTTCTCGTATTTGGACCACATCCCTCTAAACCCAACATATTCCGATGTCCTTTAAATGTTGTAATGTTTACAGCGTCCACCACTTCCTCTGGCAGCGCATTCCATGCACGGACCACACTCTGTGTTATACAATGCCTCTATGTTAAATCTTTCCTCTCCCACATTTCACTTGTGCTTTTTAGTTTTGGACTCCGCGAGACTGTGATAGCATAGGTGAAAAGGTACCCAGCTACAAATTCTTGAGTTCACCTATTTAGGGGAAAAGTGAAAAACAAAGCAATAAACATTACGACATAATGGACTTTTGAATGTATGAAGTGATAGCAACGATATTTCTACAAGTAAAGGCATTAAATTATTCAGAATGGCAGTTCCTCAGTAATAACATAATTTGGGAAAAGTTCACAATTTATGCAAAATTCATTTCGTTCCTTTCATGTGCTTGATGACGAACTTCGTCCACCACTACCCCCGCTTGGAATCCCAGGACGGACTTACCACAATGCTGAATGGAACGCCACATTGAGTCTCAGGCTGAAAGTAGCTAGATAGCAGCAGTAGTAATGTCCCTACCTCTGAACCAGGTAGCCTGGTTATAAATCCCACCTGCCCGAGTGATATGCAACAATATGTCTAAGCTGATCGATTTGTAACTATAAAGAGCAGCACCGGATAAATTGGCAAACAAATTGTTCGAACGTTAATTTCCAATGACGTCATTCTGTTAGTACAAGTTGAAAACTCAACTGCGAATTCATAACAGCGTGTGGTTTTAGAAGAAGATGCATTTTTTTCAGTTTGTTTTAGATGTGATACATGCGATATGAACCAAAGTCATGACTGTATCTTTGGACAACCTAACATTTATGATACAATGAAAACTCTTCCCGAAGTGTCCACTCATTGATCTGCTTGGGCCTCCATATTCCAAGGATTCTGGTTTAGCAGAGCCTCAAATTTAACATACTGTAAATACATAGTTGGAGAATATTTACCTGAACACACTCTCACAATTCTTACCTTGCTCTGCCCTTCATAATGCGATTACTCCAGTGTATATTTTGAAAATTCAAATCTTCCGTTCTAATGTATCTAAACTGTTCGCACTTCACTGTGAATTGCTTACAGCCTTATTCCTCTGCATCCTTCCCACTGGTTGGTGAGCAATTTGATTGCACAAATTCCTGTTCCTTATCTTGAGCCAAATATATTCTGTTCCTCAGCCCCCTCTGCCATCTTCTTTCTCCACTTCTCCACTGAGGTTGGCACACGACCTCAAGGATGTGAACGCTTTGGAAAGAGCACAGAAAACGTTTTATCAGAATGTTCCCTGATATGGGGGATTTTATATCCATGAAAAGTTTTGTTTTCATTGGAACTCCGTTTATAATGGGGCGATCTGATGTGATTATGACTGGCTTGAATAGAGTGGAAAAGAGGAGGCTTTCATCCCAGGGTGACGGGGGCAATTATTTGGGCACACAGGTTCAAAGAGCAAGCGGGAAAGTTTAAAACATGAACGAGACATGTTTTTTACACGCAAAATGACGAGTGCTTGGAACGCATTGCCACAGGATGTGGTGAATGCAGACACAATAGCAGCATTCAAGAACCAAATATTTGAAAACATGAATAGGAAGGCAATGAAGGGGTATGGATCCTGTAAGTGTAGACAGAGTTATTACGGAAGGGAAATTGTTTTGGTGCAAACCTTGGAGGACGAAGTGCCGATTTCTATGCTGCATTGCCCTTTGTTCCTTTCGCACCGAAATGAATCCCAAAACCCTGCACAGCTTTCCCCCTTTCCTATCTTTCCCAACCAACTGGTATCCAGGAATAATTATAACCCAGGCATAGCCTTCCTTCATACCGTACTCTGTTATATCCACAACGTCACTTTTCCAAGCTATGGCCATAACTCCACATCTCACTCCGCACACTCCATCCAGTTGCATACGTGCACAGTGATCCTGATTTATAAATTATTCATGTTTTCTTCACGCTGATCTTACCTAAAAATTACTATACTTCATTCTGGTGCTCCCGATCTCGAGGAGAAAGTAAGGACTGCAGATGCTGCAGATCAGAGTCAAGACGTTTTGCACTGGAAAAAAAACATAGACTCTCAGGAAGCATCTAAGGAACAGTAGAGTCGACATTTTGAGCATAAGCTCTTCATCAGTAATAATAAACAGATTATGGTCGAAACGTCGAAGCCAGTTCTCCTCGGATACAGCCTGACTGGTTGTTCTTTGCCAGGCACCACACTTTTTGACACTGCTGCATATCTCTCCCAGGATCCTGTGGACGTTTGTGTTCCTCACTGATATTATCTCTTGAATAATATGGCCCAGTCAAGATAGTTTAAACCCGATCCAAAAGCACTAGCCAGTGGGCCCCAGATGGAACTCAGTCCCATCCCAGTTCAGGAAAAAAAAATCCGGTCTCTCCAGGTGCCATCTTCCAAAACCAAGACCCAACGTTTCAAGAATCTAAAGCATTCCCTCCTAGATTATCTTTCCATTCCCAATTTCCAGTGGCAGATGTTTTAACCTTCTGTTCCTAATTTCACTTATGTGGGGCACTTGGAGTAATCTCGCGATACATATTTGTGACCTCTTGCTGCTAATTCCCTCTCGAGTTCCCCAAATCATAACTGCAGGACCACACCACTTTGATTTCTTTGTCACTTTGACCGATGTGGACCATGACTGCTAACTGTACCACCTCTCCTGTCAAAGTGCCCTATAGCCGCTCAGGGACATTCTTGGCTTTGGAACCATGGAGAGAACACGCCATTCTGGATTTCCACTTGCAGCGGCAGCATAATCTGTCGGCTGCTCTCATCCTCGAATTTCCTCTCGCTATCGTTCATTCGGACTTCCTTGATTACACTATGTGCAGGTGAGCTAACCATGGTGACATGGACTTGGCTCTGACTGCATTCTCCAGGTAAACCATAATTCTCATTAGGGTTCCGAACTAAATTCTGGTTTGAGAGTGAAACGTACTCAGCGGAGTCGTGTACCAGCTGCTTGGTCGTTATGGACTGCCTGCTGCTACCCCATTCCCTCTCTTCTTGCAGACTCTGAAGCAACGCAGTGACCACGTCTTGCTCGCACGAAACTCTCAGCCACGCAAAACTCCGCACTGACATCATCTGCTGCTCCAGCTCCCAGAATCCCACAGATGATGAGATTTGCCACCAGGAGAACACCCACATAAAGCTTCCCCCTCTGTCCGATATGCCTGTGTGTCCTTCAGACTTGACTGAGTAGGCAGGAAGATTTTCAGCAGCAACAATTGAGTTAATCTAGTCCTCCTCCCACTTTCCTCATCGAATGTGAAAATCTTTCGAGAGAAAGCCTCGAGCCACCCACACAACCCCACGCACCACCTCGCGAGGACAACCATCTCACAGCCCAGGCCAATTATCTGATCTCCATTTCACTGGCTGGGCATTAGTTCCATTCACAAGTGGACTCAGTCCTCCAAATGTGAGCCAGGAGGGGGAGCAGAGTTGAATATTGGACCGAGCAATGTCAGCCGGCACTTAGTGTAAGCACTGCCTCTTTGGAACGACACTTTTGTGACTTCACGACACATTAAAGAGGCATGAGGCCATCCTCAGGCTAAGAATGCATTATAATACTGAGGGAAAGTTAAACTATTCGAGGATCAGTACTAATAATTTGCTGCACTATCAGAGGGTCAACGCTAAGGCAGTGCCATACCATCGGAGAGTAATCACTGAGCGAGTGCCATACTGTCAGTGAGAATACTGAGAGAGTGCTTCACTGTCGGAGTGTAAGTAATGAGGGAATGCTGCATTGTTGGAGGTTCTGTATTCAGGGAGTGTTGTACTGGCGGAGGGTCAGTGCAGAGGCAGTGCCGCATTATCAAAGATTCAATACTAAGGGAGAACTGTACTGTCATTTGGACTGTGTTTAAGATTGAATGACAGCTTACTTCTGCCCTCTCACCGGCCAGGGAACGATGCCATGTCAATATGACATGAACAGCTGGGCACTAGCCCAGGGCATCCTGGTCTATATCCATCCCCAATCAACTAAAACACTAAAACACTGATTGCCTGTTCATTATCATTCTTCTTTTTGGGATCTTGCTTTGCACGCTCAGACATGAGTGGCAAAAGGCACCCGAAGCTGGGTGCAGGCGATACACACTTCCACGTCTTTCTTTGAAGTTGGAGTCTCCTGATTCTGACTCCCGCCCCATGTCTGCTCATTCTCACCTTCCAGGCGTCATTAGGAGTAGTGGCCCTCTATGAAACTGGAACACAGAGATTCATTGCAGCCTTCGCCTTGACATGAGCTCAGTGCTGGGAGCAAAGTTTCAAATGAAATCTCGAAAATTCCACACGGACAAACAACGCGAGTCCTTGCTGAATTATGCTGATCTAAGTCTGTACCAAAGTTGTTGGATAAAGTTTTTCACGATTTGTGAGTGATCAGACATTTCTTAAAGAGATATCGAGTTGAACTCATGTCCTTTTGGGAGGGAAGTCTGCCGCCCTTACCAGGTCGACTGACACATTACCCCAGAACAACAACAATGAGGTTGATTCTTAAACACTCTCTTGAAATTCAGAGAAGGCAATCAGTCACAGCAGTTAAGATAGATCGGTAATTTTCAACTCTAACGTCGCAAAGCTGGAACAGAGTTTCATATGAATGCTGGATTGAAGATGAAATATCAGAGTCTGTCATCTTTTTAAAAATGCGGTGAAAGCAGTCCCCACCAGTGTGCAACTGTCTGGTATGTTCACCCCATTGACGTTAATAAAGGAATGTGAGATAAAACCCACAGTCAGACCCTGAAACACTCAGTCACCTGATGCACGGTTTGTTTCAAAGCAATCTCCCATGAAATGTGCAGCACCACCCGATGTTCAGACCGGTGTGTATTCCAAAATGATTCTCTTGGTCTTGCAGACTTCCCATTCAACTTTCTCGAACTATTCCCAAAGTTCTCCATCAACTGCATTGGCAGGAAAGTAATGATCAGAACGAGGTGCTCAATTGGCATCAACCAATAATCACTTGGACAAGCCCTATTTCCACGGCTGGTAAGGGGTCTCACTCAGTCCCCACCTCTACCTGTCCACTCGGTACCGTAACTTATTTGTCCTCCTGTCTCCATTTCCCATCATTAATCACCAGTAACATCTGTTTTCGGAAACCTTCTTATTGAAGATATCAGCCTTGTCTTCAACCTGAGGAACAAAGATACACACAGTGTGTAGGATCGAGGAAAGGACTCTCTCTGCTTCCTAATAGTACGATTGGACGCTCGAGCACTCTTTCCCAATCTCAGGCGCAAGGAGGAGGTGGGCGGGTGGGGAACATCTTGCTTTGGTTATAGAGCTGCATTCAGTTGCACAGCTGCGAGCCACCAAGTCAGTGAGCAGACCATGCAGTAACAATTATTAAACACAGGCGTTTCTGTTGACGTGCAAAGCAAAACCTGCGCCTCTCTCATTCCGCAGCCATAGATCTTGGGCCTGGTCTTGCCCTCAATCCACAGTCACGACCCCTAGATCTCCCTTTTCTACCACTGCTCCTCCATCACAGAGTCTGCGAGCGAGTCCTGAAGTAAGTCGCCGAGCCATGAATATGCAATCCCAGGGCAGCAAGAAAAACCACGAACGAAAAAAGGGATGACATGTTGACTTATATTATCTTGAGGAAGCTGTTCAGTAATGAGCGGAAAGAGCACGCAACGACTGGGCAATCAAGTGTCTGGGCCATAAGAAAATAGGAATGGGGCACAGTGCTGTCAGATACACAGAAATGGACAATCACAAGGGAAGACCAAACGAGAAATGATACAACAACATACAGCAGATGGAGATTAATGTCGGAAAGTGTGAGGGCTTGCACTTGGGAAGGGATATCAAAAGGCAGGCTATTGTATAATGGGAGAGAGATTCCAACAAAGTTCAGGGCAGAGGGATCTGGGTATTTTTGTACATAAAACATAAAACGTTTATACAGGTTCATCACGTAATGGAGAAGGCGAAAGGAATTTTAACCTTTATTACTGTAGAACATAAAATCCAAAAATCTTGCCCCAAATGCACAGGGTTGAGCTGCATTGAAATACTGTGTGCGAGATTGGTCTCTGTATTTTATATTGTCTCCGAAAAGGAAACATTGTTTTCTCATTTATGCTATATTCATATGCTTATTCTTATATAGCATCTGTTTTAATCATCTGTTATCTCATATATGCAGATGACTATCCTGCCACCTTCAATTATGAATGCATATTTGTATCCAGGTTCCACCTTTGTTTTGTGTCTCCACGCTTTCCTTCCGAAATGAATCACCGAAGTCTCTTTCTATTAAATTTTAACCACAAATGCATGCCAATTCCACTCACGTGATTACATCCGTGTTTAAGTTCTACGTTATTTTCGTCATTGGACATTAAACTTGCAATTTTCATATCATCAGCAAATTTCGAAATTTAGTCTCATACGCTCAGTTTAACACAGACATAATATCAATATTCATTTGACCTGGTGCCCAAGTCAGTCTGTCAGGCCATGGCTGACTTGGGACACATTCCCTCTCAGTTCCGTAACCCTTAGCTGTATTAGGAGAATGACAATGGAACCACTGCCTTGATAGCATTCTTTGGATTGAGTCTTTCTGATTTTCAACACTCTTTGTCCGAAGGAGTTCTTCCTGAAATTATCCTGATTTCAATTTTATCTCTGTTATGTTCTGGACTTTGGCATTGGAGAAAACAAGTTTCTTCAACAGTGTTAATTCTTTCCACGGAAAACGCCTTCATTATGAAATCTGTTCACTTTCATTAACAGTCCCACATCTTAAGGTGGTCTGACATTTGGATACTGAGATGATAGTTCATGTTAGACTTCAGAGGAGAACTAGGGAGACAGTCAAAAAAATAAGTTTCTTATTAAACTGATGTCGTGTTTTCTACGTGAGGGTTGACAGTCTGTGGAAATCTCTGCATGGCAAAGGTGTTAAATCGATTTTTGAAGAACAAGATAGTTAAGGAAAATTGGGAATTGGGGAGAAGGAGGGACTGCATCTGAGACCACAGTCAGATCAGCAGTGATCTTTTTCATTGACAGACCACTTAGCAAAATGTCGACTCCTAGTCCTGATTCATAGAACATAGAACATAGAACATAGAAGAATACAGCGCAGTACAGGCCCTTTGGCCCTCGATGTTGCGCCGATCCAAGCCCACCTAACCTATACTAACCCACTATCCTCCATATACCTATCCAATGCCCGCTTAAATGCCCATAAAGAGGGAGAAAGTGAGGTCTGCAGATGCTGGAGATCAAAGTTGAAACTTTATTGCTGGAACAGCACAGCAGGTCAGGCAGCATCCAGGGAACAGGAGATTCGACGTTTCGGGCACAGGCCCTTCTTCAGGAATGACCTGAAAGAGGGAGAGTCCACCACTGCTAGTGGCAGGGCATTCCATGAACTTACGACTCGCTGAGTGAAGAACCTACCCCTAACTTCAGTCCTATATCTACCCCCCCTTAATTTAAAGCTATGCCCCCTTGTAATACCCGACTCCATACGCGGGAAAAGGTTCACACTGTCAACCGTATCTAACCCCCTAATCATCTTGTACACCTCAATCAAGTCACCCCTAAACCTTCTTTTCTCTCATGAAAACAGCCCCAAGTGTCTCAGTCTTTCCTCATACGATCTTCCTTCCATACCAGGCAACATCCTGGTAAACCTCCTCTGCACCCGTTCCAGTGCCTCCACATCCTTCCTATAGTATGGCGACCAAAACTGCACACAATATTCCAGATGCGACCGCACCAGAGTCTTATACAACTGCATCATGACCTCAGGACTCCGGAACTCAATTCCTCTACCAATAAAAGCCAGTACGCCATATGCCTTCCTCACCGCACTATTTACCTGGGTGGCAACTTTCAGAGATCTGTGTACATGGACACCAAGATCCCTCTGCTCATCCACACTACCAAGTCTCCGACCATTAGCCCAGTACCCCATCTTTTTGTTATTCTTCCCAAAGTGAATCACCTCACACTTAGCTACATTGAATTCCATTTGCCACCTTTCTGCCCAGCTCTGCAGCTTCTCTATATCCTGCTGTAACCTGCCACATCCTTCCTCACTGTCAACAACTCCTCCGACTTTCGTATCATCCGCAAACTTGCTCACCCAACCTTCTAACCCCTCTTCCAGGTCATTTATAAAAATGACAAACAGCAATGGTCCCAAAACAGATCCTTGCGGAACACCGCTAGTGACAGCACTCCATGAAGAAACTTTGCCATCAACTACCACCCTCTGTCTTCTTCCATCCAGCCAATTCCTAATCCAAACCTCCAACTCACCCTCAATGCCATATCTCCGTATTTTCTGCAGTAGCCTACCATGGGGAACCTTATCAAACGCCTTACTAAAATCCATATATACCACATCTACCGCTTTCCCCTCATCAACCTCCTTCGTCACCTTTTCAAAGAATTCAATAAGGTTTGTGAGGCACGACCTGCCCTTCACAAAACCATGCTGACTATCCTTGATCACATTATTCGTTTCCAGATGTGCATAAATCCTATCCCTTACAATTCTCTCTAAGAATTTGCCCACAACAGAAGTGAGACTCACCGGCCTATAGTTACTAGGGTTATCCCTACTCCCCTTTTTGAACAAGGGAACCACATTTGCTATCCTCCAGTCTTCTGGCACTACTCCTGTAGACAAAGAGGACATAAAAATCAAGGCCAATGGCTCTGCAATCTCCTCCCTTGCTTCCCAGAGAATCCTAGGATAAATGCCATCAGGCCCAGGGGACTTATCTATTTTCACCTTTTCCAGGATTTCCAACACCTCTTCTCTACATACCTCAAAGCCATCCATTCTACTTATTTGTGACTCAGTATTCACATCGACGACAATGCCCTGTTCCTGAGTAAATACTGAAGAAAAGTATTCATTCAGTGTCTCCCCAATCTCTTCCGCCTCCACACGCAACTTCCCACTACTATCCTTGACTGGACCTTTTCCTCCCCTAGTCATTCTTTTATTCCTAACATACCTATAGAAAGCCTTAGGGTTTTGCCTAAGCCTACCGACTAAGTACCTTTCATGTCCCCTCCTTGCTGCTCTTAGCTCTCTCTTCAGGTCCTTCCTGGCTACCCTATAACTCTCAATCGCCCCAATTGAACCTTCACGTCTCATCTTGAGATAGGCCGCCCTCTTCCATTTAACAAGGGATTCCAATTCCTTATTAAACCACGGCTCCCTCGCACGACCCTTTCCTCCTTGCCTGACAGGTACATAATTATCAAGGACACTCAATAGTTGCTCCTTGAACAAGCTTCACATATCATTTACACTCTTGCCTTGGAGTCTACTTTTCCAAGCCACACGTCCTAAGTCATGCCTCACCGCATCATAATTTCCCTGACCCCAGCTATAACTCTTGCCCTGTCGTACACACTTATCCCTCTCCATCACGAGAGTAAAAATCACCGAATTATGGTCACTATCCCCAAAGTGCTCACCTACCTCTAATTCTAACACCTGGCCTGGTTCGTTACCCAGAACCAAATCCAGTATGGCCTCACCTCTTGTTGGCCTGTCTACATATTGTGTCAGGAAACTCTCCTGCACACATTGAACAAACACTGACCCATCTAACGAACTTGAGCTATAGCTTTCCCAATCAATATCAGGAAAGTTAAAGTCCCCCATAACAACCAAACTATTACTGTCACTCATCTCCTGAATCACCTTTCCTATCCTTTCTTCAATGATTCTAGGACTATTAGGAGGCCTGTAAAAGACTCCTAACAGGGTGACCTCACCTTTCCTATTCCTAACCTCAGCCCAAACTACCTCAGATGGCAAGTCCTCATCCATCGTCCTTTCCACAGCTGTAATACTATCTTTGTCAAGCAATGCCACACCTCCCCCTCTTTTACCCCCACCTCTGACCCTACTAAAACATTTAAATCCTGGAACCTGCAACAGTCAATCCTGTCCCTGTTCTCGCCATGTCTCCGTAATAGCCACAACATCGAAGTCCCAGGTACCAACCCACGCTGCAAGTTCACCTACCTTATTTCGTATACTTCTTGAATTGAAGTATACACACTTCAAGCCACTTTCCTGTTTACAGGCACCCTCCTTTGAAATTGATGCCATGTTCCTAACCTCCCTACACTCCAGGCCCTGCACCCTGAAGCTACAATCTGGGTTCCCATGCCCCTGCAGAGTTAGTTTAAACCCCCCCCCCCAAGAGCACTAGCAAACCTCCCCCCAAGGATACTGGTGCCCCTCAGGTTCAGGTGTAGACCATCCTGTTTATAGAGGTCCCACCGTCCCCAGAAAGAACCCCAGTTATCCAAAAACCGGAATCCCTCCCTCCTGCACCATCCCTGTAGCCACGCATTTAAGTGTTCTCTTTCCCTCTTCCTCGAATCTCAATCACGTGGCACGGGTAACAAACCAGAGACAACAACTCTGTTCGTTCTAACTCTGAGCTTCCAACCTTGCTCCCTGAAAGCCTGTCTAACATCCTCGGCACTCCTCCTACCTATGTCGTTGGTGCCAATATGGACCACGACTTCGGGCTGCTCCCCCTCCCCCTCCAGGACCCGGAAAACACGATCAGAGACATCACGTACCCTTGCACCTGGGAGGCAACATACCAAACGTGAGTCTCTCTCGTTCCCACAAAGCCGCCTATCTGTGCCCCGAACTATCGAGTCCCCAATTACTACTGCTCTGCTCTTCTTCACCCTTCCCTTCTGAGTAACGGGGACAGGCTCCGTGCCAGAGACCTGAGCCCCGTTACTTACCCCTGGTAAGTCATCCCCCCCACAAGTATCCAAAACGGTATACTTGTTCTTGAGGGGAACGGCCGCAGGGGGTCCCTGCACTGGCTGCTTCCTCCCAGTCCCCCTCACTGTCACCCATCTATCTGCCATCTTTGGAGTTACTACTTCCCTATAACTCTGATCTATGACCCCCTCTGCCTCCCGAATGATCCGAAGTTCATCCAACTCCAGCTCCAGTTCCCTCCATTCCTATGTTCAGGCAGAGGCTGTCGAAAATCTTAAGCCCCCAAAACTCTTTTGTCACTTAATGAGATTAATAAAACTTCAAAATAAACTTTGGTTTATTTAACAAGGCGAACTCAGTTCTCATTACATTATTTTTTCACCTATCTTTTTATCTCAACAGTGTTTAGGATCAAATGTTTTGACTTACGTTGGAGGGGAAACAAACATAAGACAGAGAACACAGAGAGCTTTCATTCTCCACAGCAAGGCTGACACGAGAAGCATTTGTTAAAAGGGTTGTTCGTAAGTGGGGAGGTGGTTAAAAAAAGAAACTCACGGGTGAAAGAGACCTGATAGAACATCAAAAAAAATCATCCTATATTGCTGCTATCTAATAAATTAATACCAGTGATTTGGAGACGCAGACCAGTGAGAATGTGGCGGCTCAGAGACGAGGAGAGCATTGTTCCGTCTCTGGTCGTGAATGCCATTGACAAACCTATCGTTTATTGCCATCTCCAGCTTCTTGGGTTGCGTTATTTGTTGAGTCCGATCATGGGGCCATAAAGAATGCATCATGCCACTATAGGACTGGAGTTACAATCCGCATGATGATCAGTTTCAATTGTCTAAATAACATACAGAAACATGACATTGAGTTTCCTTGTTATTTTTGTACACATCGCAACGCCCCCACACACCCACCCCACGACTATTTCACGGTTTACCACCGCCCTCTACAGGAAAACTAGGAAAGGGCAACAGTTAGAAGCTTAGAAGAAACTGTGTTAATTGGTTCGAAGAACATCCTTCCCATTCCAGGCGAAATCAAAATAAATAACGTACAACTTAAATGCTATAAACTGGTGAGGCTTGAGTTCATCTCTGAAAGACGAGGGCCAAAGCCAGGAATAGAGCCATTACATCGAAGAACTTACATTTTCACACTGCAAAATCGAGTGACCTTAAATTTGACACTGGGATCAGTCACAATATAAATTACAATCAAGCACCTTAGAAATGGCTTTAAATGCATGACAACAAACTGCAATTTTGAAAAACTCAACACGCGTCACAAAGGCATCAGTGGGTGCAAGCGCATTAGTCGGACAGTGTCAGGTGTTATCGAATACACTCGAAATACAATAATAGATAAAGCAAACTTATTCTGATCGAGCAGAGAAATAGGAAACATGAACTTTCTGTCCGGTGAGATGGTAAAGAGCTTCCTGGTTGTCATGACTCTGAAAATGATAAATGATGAAAGACAGCAGATATTGTAGACAATTTGCTGCCATGGGTGAGAAAGGAAGTTGAGTGACATAAATATTTAAATTTTGGAGTAATCTCAGAAAATAAAGTTAAATGTCATTTTGGAATCAATATTGAGACTGAGTCAATCGAGTTGCGAATGACCCTGGCAGCTGTTGAAGAATGGTTAGGTCATATCAAGAACATGATATGTAGTTACGGAATTATTTGTGGTGAAATGCAGAATGGTACAGGGATGGGGCCGTAAGCTACGATGTTTTAGATTGGTATGTAGATTTCTTTATATGGAAGCTGCAAAGAATTTGAAATTTTCTCCCACATGCCGTTAAGGCAAAATCTTTAAATGTTTTGTTCTGTCGGAAAACATGTCTATTTCAAGCTGGCCAAGATTTATTGCTAGGTCCTCATTTACTTTGACCAGGGTGGCGAGCTGTTGTCCTGAAACCACTCTAGTCGTGTTTCATAGTTCGAAACACAATGCCATTCGGAAGAGAATTCTCTGATTTTAACCAAATGGCAGTGAAGGAAGAGTGGCATACTTCTCAGTCAGCATGTTGAATGACTTGGGAGAAATCGTTGTTGGGGTTGGTTTTTCCATGAATCTACTATTTTACAAGAGTTTAATTTGCCGAAATGGAAGAACAATAAAGGGAAAATAATGCAAATATACACTCAACTCAATGGTGATGGACACATTGTTAGTTTGATTTTTCTGTGCAGTATTGAATGTTCCTGTTTGCAGCAACTTTATCCATGGAAAAGTGTCATTGCCTTCGCAAATAATATGTTTAAATCTCATAGTTCTGACCTTAACCTAAAGGCAGTCCGAATTATTGACATGTTTTATGACTTCTATTCAGTTTCACACTTGGCTATGTTATTACCTTTCTTTTCATAGTGTCAAAAAGTTAGGGGTCCATATCCACTCCAAATTAGATCAACAGAGACTACACCCATCAGCGATAGGACTGCTGGGGATTTCCTTGTCTGTAGGTCCCAAGTCAGAAACTGGCAGATTAATGGTTGTTGGAGGCAGTTAACACATGACGTTGGATTATGATGGATTCCCAGAACAAGTGCAACTGACAGATGGTGTGGGTCATGGCAGAGGTGGCAATTTCACATGAGTACATCATCTCAAACTGTGTTCCTTGATTGAACACATTGTGGGAAGTCAAGCCTATTTCAGCCCTGGTCTACCATTAAGTTGGGATGGGTTCAGAAATTTCGGCATCCTTTGCCTCCTCAAACAAGTGGATATTATCTGATTTTGGATTGGAATTCCAGTTCAAAGCTTATATGTTCACATTCTTTAGTGCATGTTTTTCTGTCATTGGGAGTATTGAAGTGGCTAACTTGAATGATTAATTCTGTCTTGTGGTCATGTTTCCAAATTTTTTTTTGTAAGCCAAAGCATAAACATCAAAACTGATATTTCATGCGCAGAACTGAGAGAAGGGATGTAGATTGTGCAGAGTGGCCAACTTGAATTCCCATTATTTGAAGTAATGTGCGCGCTCGGTGTATGAGCAAAGGAAAATTTAGTCATATAGGGCAGCAGAAGTGTGGTGTGGGTGGGATGGTCTTCCGAGGGTGGGTATGAACCGTTGGGGTGAAAGGCCTGTTTTCCCACTGTATGAATTCTATGATTCTATGAAAAGCCAGAACAGGAGTTCAAAGCTGAACAGTGGGTTTTCTGATATTCAAAAATTCTTAAAGAGGTAAATACTGTAAGCGTCGATTTACCAGGCAGGCACATAGATGGAAGGGTAATATGACACATTCTGCAGTTACATAGAAGGTACAGAAAGGAGATCAGGACTCAAAATATTTCAAAAAAGTTATGACAATGACTGATGGTAAACTCAGTCCTTCATTGAAAAAGGGGCAAGGCGACTACTTGAAATTGAAACATGCCTGAAGCAAAAGAGGAAGTAGTCATTTGAGAACATAGAACTTGAATGATAAAGTGTCCATTTGTGGTAGTCGTTCCTTTTGCATCATCAGGATAATTTGGAGGTACAGATATTTAGGGAAAAATGCCTTTATTTCATGAGAGGGACGTGCCGATTTGTTGGGAAGTGAAATGTGATTGCTAGAAGTATTAAAGCAATGCACACAGCAGTATCTATTGTCTAACAAATTATTACAGATGCTGTTAACTGTAATGAAGGCTACAAATGCTAACTATCACAATGGGTCACCCTGTGCGATGGGACTATCATTCATTTCAAGTCTGGTTGGTCGACATACCATTATTGTTTGTTTTTTTTGCATTCCAATCCCTTTATCTGAGCTATTGTTATTCTTTCTCCAACAGCGCTCCAATAAATGCTGTTCCCTTCAAATTTCATTTCCGCTCTGATGAAGAGTTATCTCAACTCGAAACGTCAGATTTCTTTCCTTCCACCGATGCTGACTGTCTCATTGTGAACTCTAGTATAAATGATGTTTGGTTACGTCTGTGCAATTTCTTGCATTTTTACCTGACGTATAAGACAAAAAACGTCGGCAAAATTTCATTTTCTTTCGACATCACTCAAAGTAAGATCAGTTTTGAGAGAAGGCAGGGACATGCAAATTATAGTTTCCTGGAGGGAGGGAGTCTGTGTAGAATTTCCTATCGGCAGTGTTCTCCTGGCTGCAGGCAAGTCAGAAAGTTGAAAGCTTGATCATTGAGCTGAATGAACAGTATTTGCTCGAGCAGTCCTCAGGGTCATGTAGCCTCTTGTAATGGGAATATCTGCTTCATGTCATTGGCAGACAATGAGCTTGGAATGGGCTTGGAAAACGACAATTCGACACAGTAGGCTGTACAACAGCTGCACTGACTCGTCCTCTCTGCCTGATTCCTTCAGGAATGAATGTGTATTAAGAGAATCGCTGAACACCTTGAAGAGGGCTTGAACAATGAGACATTGTTCTCCAGCAGACACTCACCACTTTGGTTTTGAAGAAAAATGCCTTTGAGCTGACAGACCTTGTCCTGACCAGTGGGTTGGTGTTGAGTATAATTTATGGAGATTAAGTGATGCTTCGACGAGAATGAATGAACAAGTGAATAATTCAGCTTCTCAACTTTCCGAGCAACATTGATTCGGCACGGTCAAGATAGGCAGGAGGAAGAGGAAGTGTTGAATAAATTTTTCTTACGTTGTTCATAAGCGGTTGCGAGGAAGTACTCATGCAGGTGGTTTAAACTTACAAATTACAAGATGAATTATTTCATTAAATCCTTCAAGACTTCTCCCTTATTCAATAGGACAAGCTTGATCTGAAATCCATATTTCATCAATCTTGCATAATCTTAACCATTTTTTAATGAAACAACAGTCTGCTACCCACACATTTCAACGCCACTTCTGCGAGCACATTCTGAAGCAGTAGTTGAGCTGTCCAAACAGTGTTCCCTGTCTGAATTCTCCATCAGAAGAGTTGTGGGCCAGCAGAAGTTAAATTATCCAAAAGAGAATCTCTTTCAGATTGTCTGCATGTGCTGGGTGTATCCAAAAGGGCTCAGTCCTGGGCCCTCAACGGTCAATTTCACAGATGGGAGGAAAAGTCTGCTGTGAAGATAACATCATAGCGGGTAGACCAGTAAAGTTAGATTCACCGAAGAAACGGAAAACAGACAGATGAAGTATAATTTGGACAAATGAGAAGTTGTTCACTTTAACAGGAAGAATAAAAGTGTTCTGAATTATTACAATGGAAACTGACTGAACTGTTAAACATACAATTGACACTATGATATTTTGGTTATTCCTGGACGTAAGCACAGCAATATCTCCAACACTGTTTGCAGTTATGTTCTCCGTTTTGAAGAAAGAATATAAATGGATTTGAGGTGATTCAGAGAAGTTGTACATAATTCATCACGGACATTCGTGAGTTGTGTAATGGGGAATTATGGGAAAAGCTGGTCTTCTCCTCATTGGAGTTGAGAATAGTGAAGGTTTTCCCTGTCCTAAAGTCTTCTCCAAAGCATTAACTGCCACCCCCATGGTTATACTCTCCTGATCCTTACTAGACGGAGTGTTGGACTTCCCAGTCCTGTGATACATTACTTCCATCTTCAACAACGCTTCCTGGTGTCTTTGAACCTCCGTGATGTGTCACCAGTTTTTCACTTCAGTCTCCAATCCAAGCACCCTGAATGGAGTTGATGTAATTTGTACATTCGTTATAGATATATTAACCACAAGTCGCTTCAATTTACAAAACAAATGCTGATCCACTTGCAGATGAAACACATGTTTCCTTCATGAAAACAGGTAATTGTCTTCCGTGTAAGTATTAATGTGCAGCGTTTTCCATTTCTAGATTTTCCTTAATAGACGTGTCCTGAAGCAGTTCAAGAAGACAAGGATATATAGATTGGCTGTTCAGCGGCAAATATGATTCATTCATATAAATGTCTTCTGTTGACTGAGCTTTCCTTGACCACCCAGGTGAGGAGAAGAGGAGTGACATTCCCTTCCGTGCTGTACATCTCTTTTACTCTGTGACATCAAGGCCTCTTTAATGAAGTTTATTTCAAGGAACCGGGAAATGCAAGCGTTCTACACCTGCTGTTCGAGGGTTAGCATCAACATCTGCATCTCTTGGAACAGCTCCTTGGAGATCTGTCCTTCCGAAAGAAAATGTCCTGCAGTTCAGTTCCTGCAAAGAGCAGCACGTCGGCCACAAACTCTCCAAACTGTTTGGAGGGACTGAAGTGACCTCTCACAGCCCTTCTGTCATGCTCTGCTGCAAGATGGAAGGACAATTGCAGAACTTTATCGCAGACAGTTCGAACGATATTGTTTGTATTTAAAGCTGAAGGTCTTCAGCTCCCCGATTCCCGATATGGAGCAGAACACATGCGAACTGACTAACAGTGTTAAGTTCTCTGATAGTGGAGCCATAGGTAGACAGGGCACTGAAGTTAGCTTTCAGCACGTTGGCCCTCATCACTCTTGGCATTAAGCATATAAATTGGGAAGTTATGTTGCAGTTACGCAGGTTGTTGTTGAGGTTACACTTGAAGTATTGTGCTCAATTTCGTCACCTTGCTACATGAACGATGTGACTAAAATAGAATGAGTTGAGGAGAAATTCGCAAGGATGTTGCTTGGACACAATGGCCTGATTGAAACGGGGGGAACGGACAAGCTAGGACACGTTAGTTTAGCCTATAAGAGACTGAGTGGCGGGGGGGACCTCTGTGAGATGTACAATACTATGAGAGGTATAGGTAGGATGAATGCACGCAGTCTTCTTTCCCCGGGGTGGGGATTCTCGGGTGAGGAGGCATCAGTTTAAGAAAAGAGGGAAAATAATAAAATGGAACCTGACAGGCAACGTTTTAACACAGAGAGTGATATGCACATGGTGTGAGCTGCCAGCAGAAGCGGTTGAAGTGGGGAAGTTAACAAAATTTAAATGCCGTTTGGACAAATACATGGATACGAAACGATTAGAAGGATACGGGTCAAGTGCAGGGAAATCGGGTTCGAGTTAATGGATCTTTTGGTCAGAATGGACTAGTTTGAGTCAACGGGCCTGCTCTGTACTGTAGGACTCTATGCCTCAATGACTGTATGACCCATCGCAAGTCCATTGGTAAAGAGTCAATTGGCTCGAAACACTTTGTTAGTGTCTTCTCCCCATTCTTTTCAGCTATATTCCTATTGTGTGCCCAAAGAGCCCATCTTTACTCTCCAGGGCTTTGATCGCTCCCTCCACCATCATAAAGACTACCATGAACCCGTCTTGTTGGTCATCTACTAGAGATGGCTAATCCCAGTGGTTTCAATGAATGTATCAGTACGTGAAACACATCAGTTTCTGATATATATCTTCCCCATTCCCCACTCACATACATAATGACACAGGCTCTTCCACATTCTTCACACACCGTTGGACATAAGTATTCAGGATAGACACTGTACCATCAGAACAGCATGTGGGGCTCGGCGTGGTGGAGTTGAGGGCGAGTTGCTCTCCCAAATCTGGGTAGAGAAATTCCCATCAACATGTGACCTTCGGATTTCTTTTTTGTATGGAACAATGGATGCAGCATAAGTGGATATCATCGGCTCTCATGATCAGCTTGTCTGGGTTTTGGTTTTCCAGTAACATCAGGAGCTATTGGTTTCTAAACAGAGTTGGAAGCTTCAGCAAATGTTACTCTTTGAATTTTCTTTTGTTTTTTTTTCCTCCTGAATGGGAGAAATGCATGTGAGAATGCATGTCTGAGTTTGTATTTTGGCAAGGTATATATTATGGATTGTTTCTTATTTGGTCAGTGAATTAATAATAGTTGCTGTGTCTATTATTCGGTTAGGTTTTCCAGTGTATTTAAGTTACCAGAATTTCTTCTTTCTGCTGTTTGTTTTCAAGATAATGTGAATTTTTTTAAAAAGCAGTGTTTGGCTTAATGTCGAGTAGTTTGTTCAGTCCTTTGCCTCTGGAACATGTTCAAGGAGAATCCTAAGTCATGTGACCTGTGTTGCCTTGTGGAATGTATTTGTTTCTCTTGTCTGCAGAGGACATTGTCGAAATAAAACTTTTGTGAGGATTCTGTCGGTATGAAACTGAAGCTTTGTCTATGTATGGATTTTCATCCGGGGCCAAAGTCTGTGAGATGAGGGGAACAGACAGAGGCAGCCTAAACTAAACTATTGAAAGGAAAAGAACAAATACGGAGATCGCAATGGGTCAGAGAGGATCCACAGCGACAAAAGAAAAGTAACGTTTTGAGTCCAGATTACTCTTCATCAGAAGCACTTGGACAAGAAATAAATGTGTGCTTGCTCTCCATGGATGCTGCCTGAACCATTTTGATCTCGATTGTTTGTTCGGGACAGTTCAGATTCTAATATCTGAAGGATAATTGTCGTAATGAACTGTTGCTTTCTCTGTCACCTCCTCCATACTCCTTCCCACTACCAATCGAACTCACGACGATGCCTCTTGGAGTGCCACATATAGAGACAGTCGGGAACTCAATTCTTGAGTTGTAATTTGGGTCGAGAGGGGGCATCATATGTCAAACGTGGTGGTCCACATCTCTTTGCCACATTTAGAATGCAAGAGATGTGAATTCTAGTCTTTCTGACGGTCTCGCTTGTAAGAATGAGTGTGGGTCATGTTGGATCCTCAATGGCTGTTTTGATCCACTAACCTCACCCGCACACCTTTGCTGAACAGTCAGGCTGAAACAAACTCCAGGGACAGAGTCTGTCCCTCAGAGTGAAAGTGAGAGAAACCTTCAAAAGACCTTGGATCGATGGAATGGTGAGAATTCCCTCCTCAATCTCTCCATGACTTCACTTAACTCCAGTTCGTCTCTTGCTGACATTTTTCCCTTTCTTCCTTCTATCTATTTTTGCTGGTATCTGTTTGAGTCGTTCTGCTTGTCTTGGTTTCGATCTCTTCTCCACCATTTCCCTCTGTGAGAAACGAACCCACTTAATCAATCATTTTCAGTTCGAGTCAAAGAGTTCGAACATCTTTAAAGGTGGGTGGCTCTATGAGGAGAGTCACACCCGACAGTAAAATACAGAGTTTTTAAAATACTTTTCTGAGGGTTCTCTCGACACCCCCACACTAAGCAATAAACATATAATAAGCATGTTTCATTCTATCCCATTGTTTGGTTATTACTTGCGCCCGTTATTCCCTCATTTGGTAATTCCCTGCACCAAAGCCTAAGCCGAAAATACCTATTAATTACCTCACTTGTTTTCGTTTTAAATCTGTCTCATTTGGCTGTCCTTGTTCGTTACAGCCTTCCTGTTATTTTATCCAGTTCCTCTTTTCTTTTCTAACCGTCTGACTTCTGAGATCATCCTTTACTATTTTGATAGTCCAAAAGGCGGACTTACAAACTATGAGCTTATTGCGAAATGCCCTTGCTTCTTCTTTTGTGGTCAATTTACAATATTCAAAGTTATTTCTTAGCCTAAAAGTATTTCTTTAAAAGATCCTCGATATTCGTTAAAATCAACATACACCTGAAATTTTCTCTTTCACCTCCAACTCTGCCTGTCCTTGTTTTCTTTTCCTCACTTTTGTAATTCTGAGTCTGATCTGCTCCTTTTGCCTTTAAATCTGCTATGATCTTACATTTATTTTGTTTGAGTAGTCCTGCCTCATGCATGCCGTTTATAAATGTTTACAGCTCCTCCCCAAACGGTTAACCTACAGTACAATTCTGTCTAACATCAAGATTGGAGTCCAAATAATATTGTATCGTCTCATAAGTTTTCTCCCTCACAATGTTTTGCACGTCCCCTTACATTGGATTGTCACCCCAACCCACCAAAGTTTGAGTGCTTGCTCCAATTTTCAGACTCCTAAGTCTTGTTGTGTCGTCACCTCCGTGTTCTGCATCCCATCCAAAAATGGCCTCAGCACTTTTTAATCACAAGATTATAAGTCAACCCAAATATTGACACTCAGAAATTGATGCACACCCCCATGTTTCCAATTACATTATTCTGCCTCCCTCAGACTTTTTGATCAACCAAAGTTTGTGCACCAAATCTGATTTGTTCCACAAACAATTTACCCCCAATTTTATGTCAGAAATCATGTGTTCACTCTCTCAATTCTACATTTCCAATATTGTTCTCTCTTGCCGACAGCACGATTTTGCCTGCTCCGAAAAATATACACATCCTAATTCCTCGCACAATGTCTTCAGCTGCTCCAATTATATAATACTCCCTTTTTGCCCCCTAAATATTCACGACCACTATATTGCGCGCTCCACAGTTGCTTTACTTACTTATGCAGCCGTTCTAGAACACTCTCACCCGAATTACTTGCCATCCCAATTTATGCACTTCTTCCACTTTAGCAAGTTCGCCAATTTTTCAGCAACCGTCAAATTTTGATGCCATAATTTGAATCCACCCCCTCCAAACATTGGACAAGAATTAAGTTCTCCTTATTTTCATGACCCAAATTTTGCACCTCCTGAAATGCTGCTTCCTACCTCGGATTTGGCATTCTTGCCTCAGCTATTTTGCTAAGCCTGCCCGTAAAATAATCCCTGACACATATTTTGCCCGTTTCCCATTTACATCCATGTTGCATGCTGTCTCAATTTTTGTGTCTCAAATTTGCCTCCAATTTGTAAAACCCATGAACCCTTCCATAAGATGCTAGCCTCGAATTATCTCCAGTATATCTGGTAATTTAAACCGACTCCAAATCCCGCTGTTGGATTATTAGCTGGAACTCACTCCACGTATCTGTGACCGCTTCAATTAACATTATATTTCGCTGCTGGGTATCTTAATTCTAAATGGAAATCACCCAATCGCTTAGATTAGATTATGTTCTGTGACTCACTGTTGTCTGTCTAATTTCCATACATATATTATACCATTTTCATTCAAGGGGCCGCACCTGTTGTTGGATATCTTCACCGTTTAGCATTTGTTTTCCACGAATGTGATTTTCCAAGTTCCTTCCAAGCCTAGTTATTGCCAAGCTCTTGTAGGACTTGGACAAGGAACATTTTGTTCTCTGAGGTGTTAGGCCAATGGTAATGAACACTGTGCAATCGCCAGCGAGTATTCCACTTGTGACAATATGAAGAATGCAAGTTTATTAATGAAGCAGCTGAAGAGTATTTGGCATGAACTATACGAAATCCAGGAACTCAGATGACTGAACACGAGCAACCACAACCACGTTTTAACCTGCTGGTTCGGATTACAACCAGCAGAGAGTTTTCTGCTAGATATATTTTGAGTCCAGTTTTGCCGGGTATGCGTGAAGTCACACTCTGTCAATTGCAGCTTCAATGTCACTTCTGAAATTCTGCTCTTTCAAAAATGATTGAACCAATGCTGTAATAATTTCTGAAGCTGCGTGGTCCTGGTGGAGTCTAGAATTTATCAAAGTTTTTATCGAAGTAGTGATAGGTCAAAGCGCTGTATTTTCGCATTCTATCACAACACAGATGATCAAGTGCAGACTAATTTTTCATTTATTCACCGCATTGGATTTGTTCTGGTTCTTGTGCAAAAGACAAGCCTGTGCTACTTTTTCACATTTTCGAGTAAATGCAAGTGTTGAAGCTGAACTGGAACAACTTTTCAAAGGATGCAGCAGTTTCTGGAGCATACAATATCAGGACTGTTGCTGAAATATCAAGAAGTATAGGGTTTACAGTATTCATTTTCCACAAAGATTTCTTGATTTCACTTGGATTGAAACAAACTGGCTCACGATGGAGATCTGTTGAGGATTACTACAGGAGACCACAATTGACCATCCACTTGGCCCTTTTGACTGATTATTGTGAACAACTTTACCGCTGTTCCATTTATCCTAAAGGCAGGGCGCCCTCTCGATTGAGGAGATTACAATCATTTACATAAGAGAACCGAATACGTCTCACATCAATACATTCCTTTGCCGTTTTCATGCCGAGGTAAAGGCCAGATGTTGACTTCAGAATAATTTTGTTTTGCCACCAGTAACTGTGTTAGAAATAATAGAACATCGATTACACAACGTATGAAAGAGATTGTACACTCTGCATTGGTCCTGACGCCTACTCAGGAACGAAAGCTTGGCAATGTTCTTTTCGAAAGAAAAACATTTCTAATAGCGGCCAGTAAAGAACATTCATTTGGCTAGAATTCAAGTAGATTTTATTTAAGTAAAAGCAACATTTTGTCCAATTATCCTGTCGTCATTCAGTGCTTTATTTTCACACTGCTGTGATTCATTCCATCAAAGGATAAACAGTGAACTGAAGCTGCATCAATTTGTTTGTTCCAATAAAGGTAGATTGAACAAAAAAAACTCTCTCCCTGGTGTCCAACATCTGCGCTAAATGTCATAATTTTTCTGCGATTTGCTCATTCAGAACGTCCGGGGAGAAATTCATGCATTGCTAACAGGTCTGGTTTTCGCCATTTATTTTCTCATCATTGCAGCTAGCGGGATTCCAGGTATCGTAGTTCCTTTGTAACTGTTTGCTCTGTTAATTTGCCAAGAATTTAACAATTTTATGAGCAAAATTTCTCTTTCGTGACTTCTTTTGCATTGCTAGTATTAATTTCAACATTAATTTCTTCAATGAGCAGACACATGTTTTGTGGCATGATGTCAACATCTCCCAAAAATTTGGATCATACTGTATTTACTTCGTTGTTTCAAAAATTCAGCTTTTCACATTATGTCTAAATTGTGTCTCCTTAACGTAACCATGCTACTTTCCTGTGTCTGGTGCTATTTGATCAGTTTGATTGCATACTATGTCTTTGCCCTGTGAAAATCAGACAATGAAAACGTGTTGTACTGATAGAACTTTGATAGTTAATTAACTAACAATTGTTGTAATGTCAACATAGTGTTAGTGCAGTATAAAGTACCCTGTCGGTGAATTCTCAGTTTTCACAATGTGAATAATATTCTGTTGTGTGTGTGTTTTTCTTTAAAAAAACTGCTGATTTTCTCGCTTATTCAACACCATTTAAGAAAGTTCGGTATGCATGTCCGTTGTACTTTTGACTTTGACAGAATCAACATAACTGCCACAAATGATTCATTGAATGATTCCTGAAGTAACTTATTAAACATTTATTGAAGATATTGGCTAAAGCACATAAAAGTTTTCAGTTTCGAACCAAAGTGAAATTGTTCCTTTAATGGATTAGCAATTGCCACTGCTCCCAGAGTATGGTTCTATTAATAGGCACCAATCCGTATGGTTCTCCACCTTCATGTTCACTACTCCTGCTTACGGAATGATAATTGTAAAATATGGGTTGTATTCTATTGATGATCTACCTGAAATGTTCAACAAACTTCCTCCATTCATGACTAACCTCATACTTAGTAAATCTTCAAAAATGTTGCCTGTCTTTCTCATCTAATTCACACTGTTTTTGCCTGACATTAAATTGCATTAATCACATAAGTATTGCTTCTGAAGGGACATAACATTCGAGAGGATGTAACACATTGAGAGATAGTTGCGCTGAATATGACAGCGTCATGTCCTTGATTCGGTTTTTAAAAATACGTCAAATCTTATTATAAGTATATATACTTGGGCATTGATTGATGCTAAAAATGACCGTTACCCCAAACAGAATGAATTTTGTTCCATTATTTTCAGTTTCATTATTGGTTGAGTATCATCTAGCGCTTCATTATTTCAGATTAGTTTATTTAGCGATCCTAACCTTCTGTGGTCCTTATCTGAAAGATCAATACCTAAAACCTTAGAAATTTTACCCCATGGTAATGGATAACCATTGAGTCAAGTGTGTGCATTTAACGTGGAATACTCTACAACGGATAATTCAGTTTGGTGTCCTCGCTCTGTCTCGCACATACATTTTACACCTTCTTCCATTGTGTCTCTTTCTATTGCAGCTAACGTAGGAGTGGTTGTGATACTAGGCCGAAGTAGATTCGGTCTTTCTAGACGTGTGATATATTATTTACTGTCCATGGCGGTGGCGGAAGTTTTCGTTATGTTCACCATCGTGTTATTAAACCGTGTTGATAGAATGTATTTACAAATCAGTTTCTTGTCCATTACAACAATCTGCAGCTTTCGTCATGCCTTAAGGAATGCAGCACTCGACAGTTCTGCCTGGTTGACAGTTGCTTTCACTTATGATCGATTTGTTGCCATTTGTTGTCGGAAACTGAAAACAAAATATTGCACCCATTGGACTACAGCCTGGATTATAGGAATCGTTTCCATACTTATCTGTATCAAGAATAGCTTCATGTATTTTACATATGAACCCGTAAAAACAATGAAAGGAATGCCCTGGTTCTGTGACAAGATTCGATCTACTTTCTCTCCATGTCTCCCACTCATTTTGATTTTGGCACTTAATGCTCTGCCTATAAGAAACTTTTTTATTGCCAGTAAAGTCCGCAGGAGACTCAAAACATGTGGAAAAGGAGAGTATCGTAATGATCCAGAAATAGACAATTGGAAAAAGACTATTATTTTACTCTTCCCTATCTCGGGCAGCTTCATCCTGTTAAATTTGTTACGTTTTGCAACAATTGCTTATGTTCGAACTGCAAAAATTACTTATCCTTCCGGTTCCGATCCCAGTAATGTCACATGTGTTCTCCAAGAATCAGAGTTAATGCTTCAGTTATTGGACTCATGTATCAACCCATTTATTTACGTTGGAACACAGAATAAATTCAGAGCCGAGTTAAAGAAACAGCTGAAATTGCTGTTGAATGTTTTCATGTAAATGTTTAAAGATTAATGTAAGAAATTTCAATAGCTTTCAAATAAACCGGTTGAACTATAAACTGGTGTGATTTTCAACTTTGTACTTCCCTGTCCAACACTGGCGTCTTCCCATCATAATTTCCATTAAGCACCGTTTAACCAAAGACAGTCAAACAGGACTTATAACTTATTGGTAGAGTGGGACAACTGGAAACACAGTTCATTCTTCTTTACTCTAGGTTCTGTTATTGAAATGATACTCTCAGTTTTTTTCTCTTGGTCAGGGACTGTGATTCAGTTCTCTTTCTCTGACTGCTTCCATTGGTTCTTAAGAAACAGAAAGAGCTTGGTTATTTCAGCAAACGTTCCTGGATTCGCAGTTTAATATCATAGCGATCAAGAGCTTTTGCAGTATAAGTGAATTGGTTATCTTTAGGTTGACAAATACTGACTGCAGAGATCAGTGAGACCCGTCCTCAGATGTGTGTTATGGACTAGGCCAGACCAATCAAAACATTCTAAATGGAAAGTCCAGACCACAACTTTGCAATTTGCTTCAGTGAGTGGACAGTCAAAATTACCCGGAGGAAGTTAGCTGAGTTGACTGTCAGGTTTTTTGACAGGCAAAAATTTATTCACAAAATTAGGAAATGAAACTCAAAGAATCGAATATGAAAAATCCACAGAACTCAGACTATCCCAACCGAGACTTCAGTAAGCTGTTCTGAATGTGCACAACAGTCCCCACCAACGAACACCCTTAAACAAAGTGCAACAAAGTCTTCCAGTCGGATGTAGAATGGCAGAAAAGAGTCTAGTAACCTGGTTCCACACAGCCCACTGCTGACTTGACTCAACCAGGATTTCAGCTTCCAGGGCTGACCACTCCCCATTCATTGTAAAGGTCACGTATAAAACATAAGTTTTGGCCAAAAGTCTAATCTGTTTACACTTTCATCTCAGAGTCAACCGAGACATTTCGGTGCCCAGAGTGTTTTCGTTCTCTCTTTAAAAAATGGCAGACACAGTGTCGTTCATAATAGGAACAGCTTTCAGAAAAGAAATGACCAATTTTGAGATACCTCGACCTTAAGATAAAGAACCATCATATGCAAAGATAGCTTCATGTTTAAAACACATTAAGAAAAAGGGTTAGTACTCAAAAATATGCGTATACACTACATTGTTTATACACATGCAAATATTCCCAACGACATTCAATTTCAGGCCGTAACACAACCGCTATTAGCACCTTCACATCCCAGTCGATTATTGAGATGCATTTGCGATCACGTTTTCGTGCACTGCAACAATCATAATTGCGAAATTGAGTGACTGCAATAACAAACTCCATCTAAACAGTTTGGGGTTTTTGTGCTTACGTTTCTCCACAAATGTCAATAGGTTATGATCAGTGTTTAGGAATGTCTTAGATGCATCGCTGGAAAAATAATCGATAAAATTTGTAACACCAACATCAACCTCAAAGTTTCTTTCTCTACTGTTAAATATTTATGATGATTAACGTCCAACTTTCTGGAACAATACTTGATGGGTATTTCTATCCCCCTGTTCTCCTCGTTCAGGAGCACCGCACCTACAGTGTTGGAAAATTCCTCAATTACTATCGTGTTCGCATTCCATGGGGCCATTTGTCAGTGTCCAATAACATGCCCCCGAAGCTGTCACTTGAGCTTTGACAAATTCACTTCAATTACGTCATTTTCGAAAATTCGCGCTATCTCCTTCTGATCTTTCCCAACTTTGGAAGGCTATTCCTGTAGGGATTTTGCTTAATCGGAGCAGCATCATGCACAATTAGGTTAGTACTCCCCAGTTTAATTCCGCATACCACCCGATATGATAGCAAAAAATCTTAGAGGTCATTTCGATTTTCTTGCAGAAGGTAACTCAATAATTTTTCCCAATTTTTGATAACTTATTCATGGACCAACTTCATTTGAGGAACGTCCAATTCAGATTAGTCTGAATTGGTTTCTTCCTTCCACTTGATGATCATTGACACCTACTCCTCTTGCTTTCTTTCTCCGTCAAAATACCTTTTGAGCATATTCACATGACAAGGTCTCTGAGATGTCTACCTGTCTGGAGTCCTTACCAGGTCATTCCCTCACTCAATTTCCTCTAACTTTCATAAGGTCCACCAAATCTTGCTTTTATATGTGCACCTATTACTGGAAGTAACACCAATTCCTTATCCCCAATGACAAAATTGTGAATCATTAAATTCTTGTTCACTTCATGTTTCATTGCAGACTGCAATACTTTCAAATGCTGTTTATCCAAACTCCCCAGCTCTATTTAGTCGTTCTCGGAAATTTGACACATGGTCCAAATGAGCAGCCTCTGAATATTGGCGTATTAATTTATCCTTAATGAATTTCTTTTTTTTCTTACTTAATGTCCAAAACTACTTCAACCGGACTAAATTTGTATGAGGCATTCGATGCATCTCTGATTGCAAAAAGCACAAACGGAACTCCTTTATTCCAAGCATCTCCAAAATATCTGGATAGTGCTGATCATAAGCCCTCAACGTGGTAGGTAATGCATAATCCCACCTTACCAGCCCTCCGTGCAAAGCTGGATGGCATCCTTTAAATTTGAATTGTTTTATTCCCACGCTATCCATAACCTCCTTTAATAGTTTGAATGTGAATTTGGACACTTGATTTAACTGCATCGCTATTTGTAATCCGTATCTAGTTAAAAAAAGTATTTTCTATCACCCATTTAGCTGTAATATTGCATAATGTGTCTGACTCGTGTAATCTAGTCGATACATCCATTATTGTAGCAAATACTGATTCCCACTTATTGTTTGGCATAGGGAACTTACGAAATCAATCAAGAAATTTGTGAAAGGTTCCCCAAATGCTGGAATATGTATTTAAGGAGCAGTTTTTATTACTGCCTGTGATTTTCCGATTAGGTGACATATATGACAACTCTAGCAAAATTCAACTACATCTTTGTGTCGTATAACTGTTTGTGCATTTCACCTCATGACCTCTAAGTGGTAGCTCATGCGCCACTTGCTGCGCATCCTTTCTCTACCCTGATGCAAAACAATCTGATGAACTTCTGTTCATTGCTCATCCCCTTCAATTTATGGAGGTCTCCATTTCCTCATTCAGACATCATTTGTAAAACCGTAGCACACAGGGATGCCTTTATTATCCTCCCTGTATATACCTTTTTATATAATTGCTTTAAGTTCTCATCTTTCAATTGTAACTCAATAAGTTTCGCACATCTAAAGACGATTGCATTTTTGATAGTTGGCTTTTGCACTGTCGCGATTATCCGATAAAAGTGTGTCTGGTAATGCTACTTCAGCTTTCAAATCTGTGCCTTTTGATCTCCCATGCTTCAGCTTATCGCACTGCGATCTCGTTTAGTCTGGAATGATGCCTTGTTAAACATCCTGCACTGCTTCACTTGCCTGCGTCTCTATTGGCATTTTGACTAGAGTAGGTAACACGCCTAAGGGTGAATCAGCGATATTATTTGCAAGGACAAATTGTATTCCTGGGGTGAAGAATTTTTACAGTACTCCTATGACAAATTCCCAAAACCTTTCTGAAAACGCTAGCCTGACTTTACATAATTGAGCGCTTTTTGTCTCACTGTGAATTCCCGTTAACAGTTCGTTTTCCTTCAGGAGTACATGTCTCATTATCCTTCAGCATCAGAGGCTAAGAGGATCCTGTCTCCCTTAATATTGTAATCAGTTTATCTGCTTCTCCTGGACTATGTGAATATAATATGATGCTTGCATGTATATATTTGAAGCGACTCAGGCAGGTCCACCTTTACCATCCTCCAATCATCTTTTCCACTCTGAGGCACTTGTACAACTTCCCTTGTGACATTTGTTACGCATTCAACAAAGCTCCCAGACTTGTCCTGTTTTCCTACGTCTGGCTTTCTCCGAGACTATCAACAATGTGATTTCATGTGGTCCACTTCGTTACAATGAAAACGGCTGAGATGTTGAACCTTCTTTGTCCCCTTCAAGTATTTTCATTATTGCGTTTTGGTAAGTTCTCCTTATTCACTGATATTTATCTTACCCTTTCCACCTGAGGATCTTTCTTTGCCCCAATTTCTATCCCTCATAGACTGAAATTGATTCTGCAAGCCAAGGCATGTTTTATGGACCAGCTCATAATTATCAGCCACGAACCTTCCAACGTCTCTGCACTTCCGTACTAAGCTTAACACAGCCTTTATCTCCAGACCTTTAAGATGACTTCCCTTACTAAGAGTCAGTTTTTGTACTTCAAATTCTATCTCTTTTTCTTTGTCTTCTGCTGAAGCCTTTCGTACTTTTCTTTCTTTCTCTTCTGCTGAACATATTCGTTCTTTTTTTATCTGTTCTGCTTTAACCGTAACTCAGGCTGTTTCATTTCTGCTGTAATTTCCTTATCGCTCACCTCTTACTCACACTGGGTCGATTGCAATTGAACTATTGCCATCTCTGCAGATTCTGATGGTTTCCCCAACAAACTTTAATGCTGAGCTACTGCTGCAATTATCTCATTTTTCCTTGCGTCAGAAGGTAGCTTCGACTCCAGTTTCTTTAATAATTCCTGCAGCTTGGTCTTAATAACTTTCTGTAAAACCTGTAAAATCACCTCATCTACCTCGATAAAACACTTGATGACGGAAACAGCCACTGCTATCCCAAGCTTTGTCAACCCAACGAAACCAATACACGAAGTAAAGACACGAGCACCTGTCTCTAGCTATTTAAAACCCAGAAGGAGCCTCCAGTCAGTATGGACGAGGCCAGACCACTCACAACATTTTTAAGCAGGCCGCCCAGACCGTAACTTTGCTGTTTGTTTCGGTGAGTGTACAGTGAAAATTACTTGGAGTAAGGCAGCTAGTTTGACGACCAAGTTTTGAAACAGACAAAAAAAATCACAAAGATACGGAATGAAACACAAAGAACAGAACGCAGAATACCCACAAACCTCAGTCAATCCAAACTGGACTCAATGAAAATGCGTGCAAAAGTTGCAATAAACAAACCGCTTAACATGGAGTGAAAAAAGAGGCTTTCCAGTCCAAATTAGAAGGGTGAAAGAGAGACAGAAGTTCCAGTATGACTGATTTACCCCTGCAGCCTTTCTTCACACACAAAACTGCAGAATTGACTACAGCAAGAATTCAGTTTCCAGGACTGACCACTCCCCTTTCCTTGTACAGGTTACTTCTAAACCATAAAATCTTTGGCGTGAAGACTCATTTGTTTACGTATAAACAGAGCCTCTCAGTAAACCCTTTCATCTTTGTGCTACATCAATCGATCCAGAGTCTGCGTTATTTCATGACACCTCTGAAAACAATCATGGACACAGTATCCTTGAGAAACGACCATTTTTTTTAAATAAAAAGGGCAAGCTTTGTGACGATACCCTCTTTATATTCCGATGGTATACTGTAGCAAATATCTTCTGTCATGGGTTAGTACAATGAACGGAATGCACAAAGTTACACACTCACTCACAGTCACTCTCAGAAACTCATATACTCCAACAGACTTTCTTACACTTACACTCTCACGCAACCACACAGACACACACTGACTTTCACTCCCTCAGTCTCTCACGCACACTCTCTCATATACCCTCTCTGTTCATCCCACTCATTCATCCTCAAATACTCACTCTTTCACACACACTCTCTTCAGGAGGTGTGTGTGCACTGTATCTTTAAGGGAGTTAAATGCTGGAAGAAATACGTGACCACAGGAAGTAGAACGTAGAACAGTACAGCACAGGGCAGGCCCTTCAGCCCACGATGTTGTGCCGACCATTGATCCTCATGTAGTGTAAACCTAATGTACGAAACCTCAAATTTCTGTGACCATATGCATGTTCAGCAGTCTCGTAAATTTCCCCAATGACCCCGCTTCCACAATTGCTGCTGGCAACGCATTCCATGCTCTCACAACTCTCTTCTTAAAGAACCCGCCTCTGACATCGCCTCTATACTTTCCACCAAACAGCTTAAAGTTATGACCCCTCGTGTTAACAATTTCTGCCCTGAGTAAAAGTTTCTGGTTATCAACTCTATCTCTGCCTCTCATTATCTTGTACACCTCAATTAAGTCCCCTCTCTTCCTTCTTTCTTCCAATGAAGAAAGTCCGAGATCAGTCAAACTCTCTTCGTACAATAAGCTCTCCATTCCGGGCAGCATCCTGGTAAACCTCCCCTGAACCCGTTTCCAAAGCATCCACATCTTTCCTATAATAGGGCGACCAGAACTGGACACAGGATTCCAAGTGTGGTCTAATCAAAATTTTATAGAGGTGCAACAAGATCTCACGACTCTTAAACTCAATCCCCCTGTTAATGAAAGCCAAAAGACCACATGCGTTCTTAACAACCCTGTTCACTTGGGTGGCAATGTTAAGGGCTCTACGTACCTACACACCAACATCCAGCTGTTCCTTCACACTGCCAAGAATCCTGTCTTTAATCTTGTAATCAACTTTCAAGTTCGATCTTCCAAAATGCGTCACTTCGCATTTATCCAGGTTGAACTCCATCTGCCACCTCTCGGCCCATCTCAACATCCTGTCAATGTCACGCTGCAGCCTACAACAGTCCTCGATACTGTCAACGACACCTCCAACCTTTGTGTCGTCTGAAAACCTGCTAAATCATTCTTCAATCTCCTCATCCAAGTCATTAATAAAAATTACAAAGCGTAGAGGCCCAAGAACAGAGCCCTGTGGAACACCACTCACCACTGACTTAAAGGCAGAACACTTTCCTTCCACTACTACTCGCTGTCTTCTGTCGACCAGCCAATTCTGTATCCAGACAGCTACATTTCCCTGTAACACATTCCTCCTGACCGTCTGAACGAGCTTACCATGGGAACGTTATCAAATGCCTTGCTGAAGTCCATATACACCACATCCACCGCTCGACGCTCATCAACATGTCCCGTAGCATCCGCAAAGAACTCAAAAAGCTTTGTGAGGCATGACCTGCCCCTCACAAAGCCGTGCTGACTGCACGAAAGCAAGCCATGCTCTTCCAGATGTTCATAAATCCTATCCCTCAGGATCCTTTATAACACCTTGTAGACGACAGACTGAGACTGACTGGTCTGTAGTTGCTGCTGATTTCCCTATTTCCTTTCTTGAAGAGAGGAATTGCATTTGCCTCCCTCCAGCCCTCAGGTACGACTCCGGTGGAGAGCGAGGATGCAAAGATCTTCGCAAGCGTCGAAGCAATCACATTTCTCGCTTCCCAAAGCAGCCGAATACAAATCTGATCTGGCCCTAGCGACGTGTCAATCTTAATGTTTGTCAAAAGTTTCAGCGCATCTGCTTCCTCAATCTCTATCTGTTCCAGCATGCTTATCTGCTCCTCAATGGTTTCATTCACTACAAGGTCCTTTTCATTCCTAAATACAGAAGCAAAAACTCATTTAGGGATTCCCCTACCTCCTCAGACTCGATGCAGAAGTTCTCTATGCTATCCCTGATCGGCCCTACTGTTTCTTTGACCATTCTCTTATTCCTCACATACGTGTAAACTGCCTTTGTATTGCCCCTAATCCTTCCTGCCAAGCGTTTTTCGTGCCCCATCTTGGCTCTCTTCAGACCATTTATGAGATCCTTCCTCGCCTGCCTGTAATCCTCTCGAGCTGAGCAAGAGTCTTGCTTCCTTCACCTTACATAAGCTGCCTTCTTTCTATTGACGAGAAGATCCTGCGTTGTCGTCATCCAAGGTTCCTCTATCTTACCCCTTCTTGCCTGTCTCAGAGGAACACTCTTATGCATCTATCGCCACAGTTGTTCCTTAAACAGTATCCACATGTCTATAGTGCCCTTTCCATGGAGCAATTGCTCCCCGTCCATGCTTCCCAACTCAAGTCTGATAGCATCATAGTTTTCTTTTCCCCAATTAAAGATCCTCCCATTGTGCCTGCTTCTCTCCTTCTCCATAACTATGTAGAATGTGGGATAGTTGTGGTCACTATCACCAAAATGCTCTCCCACCGCAAGATCTGATGCGTGTCCTGGCTCATTGCCGAGCACCAAATCCAACATGTCCTCTCCCCTCGTCGGCCTGTCAACGTACTGAGTTAGAAAACCCTCCTGAACACACCTTCCAACAACAGCTCCTTCCAAACCATCTGCTCAAAGGAGGTTCCAATCAATATTGGGAAAGTCAAAGTAACCCATTACAACAACCCTAGTACATTCACACTTTTCCAAAATCTGACGTCCTATGCTTTCTTCAATCTCCCTGCTGCTATTGGGGAGCCTGTAGTAAATCCCTAATGAGGTGACTGCTCCCTTGTTGTTCCTAATTTCCACCCATACTTACTCAGTCGGCAGACCCTTCTCGACAATAGTAACTTCTATAGCTGTGATAATCTCTCTGATTAGCATTGCTACACCCCCTCCTCTTTCCCCCCTCCCTATCCTTTTTAAATTTTCTAAACTCTGGAATATCCAACACCCATTCCTGCCCCTGAGAAACGCACGTCTCTGTATGGCAACAACATCATAGCACCAGGTGCTAATCCATGCTCTAAGCTCATCACTTTTATTCCTGATTCTCCTTGCATTAAAGCAAACACACTTTAATCGATCCCTTGGTTCTTTCGCAGGCTATTTGGACCCACTGACTATGCTACCTCTTGCTATTGCCTCATCTCCATCAATTCTCACCTCCGGTATATAGCTCAGGTTCCCACCCCCCTGCCATACTATTTTAAACCCTTCTGAACCACTCAAGTAAACCTTCCACCCCGGACATTGGTCCATTCCAGTTCAGGTGCAGCCCATCCTTCATATACAGGTCCCACCTTCCCCAGAAGGCATCCCAATTATCTACATATCTGAAGCCCTCTCTCCCACACCAGCTGTGCAGCCACTTGTTAATCTGCGCCCGCTCCCTGTTCCTCGCCTCGCTATCTCGTGGCAGCGGTGGTAAACACAAGAACACTAATCTGTTCGTCCTGCTCTGCAGCTTCCACCCTAACTCTCTGAAATCACTTTTTATATCCTCAATCCTTTTCCTGGCTATATTATTGGTGCCAATATGTAACACGATTTCTGGCTGTTTGCACTCCCCTTTCAGAATCTTATACACCCGATCGGAGACGTCCTAGACCCTGGCATCAGGGAGGCAACATACCTTCCGGGAATCCAGATCCTTACCATAACCTCTCCTGTGAATTCTCCTCACAATCGAGTCTCCTACCACTCGCGCTTTTCTATCCTGCCCTCTTCCCTTCTGGATCACAGTGTTAGGCTCAGTGCTAGAGAAATGACCACTATGACTTTCCTCTGGTCGGTCATTCCCCCGAGCAGTATCCAAAACGTAATACTTATTGCTGAGGGGAATGTCCACAGGGGATTTCTGCACTGTCTGTTTGTCCCCTTTCCTCCCCCTGATTGTAACCCATCTATCCTTATTCTGAGACTCAGGAGTGACCAACTGCCGGTAATTTCTCTCAATTACCCCTCAGCCTCCCAAATGATCCAGAGGTCATCCAGCTCCAGCTCCAATTCCCTAACACGGTTTTCAAGGCACTGGAGTTGGGTGCACTTCCCACAGATGTCGCCTTCGGATACATGTGGCATGTCTCTCACCTGCCACATTCTGCAGGAGGAGCAAGCAACTGCCCTAGCATCCATACCCCACTTATCTGAACGCCCACACAATACCAAATAAGAAAGCTTTATTAAATTGCTATAAATTCAAGCAATAAACTTATATTCAGTAAAGGAGGTTTAGAAATGAACCGTACCTTATTAACTTGGTTAGAGGAGGAGGGCGGGTGGGAGACACTACAGTAGATTTTGCCGCCTTGCTAATATATATGGTGACATTCCTTCCCGGAAGCCCTTCTGTTCTGTGTCAGTTCGCCACCCCCTCCCCCCCATCCCCCCACCTCACCCCGCTCCCACTCCTACTGTGGAGGAAAAACACCGCTGTCCACTACCGGTAAGTAATTTTAAAAATCCCCCTTACCTTAGCTGTAGCCTTCCCGGTTCGCCTTACCTCCACTGCTGCTCCCACTCAAAAGGTGTTGCCAATAAGGTAACAATGCAACACCGAGTCGAAGGCGGGATTGTCTTGATTGGCTGGAAAACACACAAAAGTCTCAATTAGCCCAATCATTTTAAAATAAATCCCTAAAAATACTGAACAGCAACTCAGTTTAAATTTAATATCTTGAAAAACTTAAAAGTCATTGACACAATACAAGGGTCTGTGTTAAAATGCTGAGGAAAACCGAACAGTCGAGAGGAGAACTGCCAATTTACCAGCATGTAAATGCTGCCTGAAAAATAGCTCTCTTAAAGGTATCTTTATCGACCTGCTTTACCTGTGAAGCAGCACCCGATGAAGGAAAAAATATAGACTGGACTTCAGAGACAATACAATGCTGCGTGGTTTTGAGATAAGAAGTTTTATTTTATAATTCTTATTTGCAAGTTTTGTCCGTCTAGTATTGTGGAAGGGGGAAGTAAACGATAGATTAGAGTAAGCAGTTGTTAATAGTTGTTATTCAATTGTTCTCTGTTACATTTTAGGAAAGAAAGTTGCCTTTTTTAATTTACATAGTAGTTGGCCTGTTGAATTTTCGCAGATTACTGCACGGGATAAGTCTTTTCTGTGTTGCTGCTTTAAATTGAGCAGGAGTGTTTACCCCATGTCTTGACACAAACACTCTCGCACGCATACTCCCTCGTGCATACTCATGCACTCTCTCGCACACACACACAATCAAACGTACGAATATGAAGATAATAATTGCTTCCAAGCCTTTTGTTTAATTGCACATACATTATAATGGGCGGCACTGCTGCCTCACAGCGCCAGAGACCCGGGTTCAATTACCGACTCAGGCGACTGACTGTGTGGAGTTTACACATTCTCCCCGTGTCTGCGTGGGTTTCCTCCGGGTGCTCCGGTTTCCTCCCACAGTCCGAAGATGTGCGGATCAGGTGAATTGGCCATGCTAAATTGCCCGTAGTGTTAGGTTAAAGGGGTAAATGTAGGGGCATGGGTGGGTTGCGCTCCGGCGGGTCGGTGTGGACTTGTTGGGCCGAAGGGCTTGTTTCCACACTGTAAGTAATCTAAGCTAATTATATATTGTATGAAAACACAAAACTTGTGTCGCACTAGTTTAATGTAGCATTTAATAAATTCCACACTTTATATTAAAAACAGCCTAAGGCCATGTTGAAACTCTGAGACGAATTCTGACCAAGTCCTCACAGCTACAAGTCAGTCTGTGACCTGAGATGTCACCTTCTGTTCATTTCTATCATGGTGCCTGAATGAAGTTTTGAAGGTTAGACAGACACTGCTGTAAATACTTAATTATCCGAGGGCAGTGACATAAAACAGATTCTAGAATTTCCATCTTATTCAATTGAATCTTGCAGAACGTTTATAACAAATTTCTCCATATCCTGCAACTACAGAATTTGCAATTCAGGAATGTATCAATGGTTAAAGATTCAGCAGAACTTAGACAATCGGGTATTTTATGTGTTTTTTTTTCAGAGCAGCTCCTTCATGTTAGCACCGGAATGGCATTGATTTCATGAATCCGGGAATGCAGAAAAGAGAAGGGCTTCGGAGTCCATTTCATTGAGTCACTGTTTTTTCAGTTTCTACGTTGGATAGTCCGAGGACAGGGAGACCACTGGGAACTCTCTCGATGAGTTCACAGTCGAATATTTGATGGAGAAGCACAATCCAAGCAGAGATGGATCATCTAAGTTGAACTAACCTCTCTCCATCTCTCAGCACTACGTACAGACATAGACATAGACATACAACGACATAATGTTCAACTTTCAACTGTGAGACAACAAAATCCATATATTACTGTCTCAGCATTCTCAAGAAGAACTGAAATATTCCAAGAATTCAAGTTCCTTTTTTCCCGATTCTCTCTGAACTGTTCGGATTACCTGTTAGCTTCTTGTTTCTCGTCATCTACATCAACGGTGGCCCAAAACGCATCTGCCTTGTCTTGTTCTCGAAGAGAGCAAGTGATTCCAATCCCGTCTGGTACAGGAATCTCTCATAGTCAGCAGGAAGTGGATCTCTCTCATGACCAATCTCAGTATTTCTCTCAAGGTTTCGTTATTGTGTTGAAACAAAAACAAGAAATATTGGGAGTGGTGAGAGATTCGGGGTTGGAGAGGGTTTGATTCATGAATTAGGCTCAATGATCAGTCTTGATCATATTGAATGTCAGAGCAGCCTCAAGAAGCTGAATGGATTACACAGCTTGTCTCTTCTCTGTTTCTATATAATGTCTCCGGCTGGGTGGGAGAAAAAGTTGTGGGAGGAGCAAAAAGGCTGTCATCATACATGGACAGATTCGCTGAGTGGGCAAATAATTGGCAGAGGGAATATAATGTGGAGAATTGTCCATCTGGAGCAGTCACACTGGCTTTCCCAAAGTCACGCTCGTTCATAACTGTCACTCACGCTCTCTCATGGTCACTGTCATCCTACAGTCACGCTCACATCTTTACTGTCACACCCACTCTTTCACAGTCACAGTCACACCCTCAGAGTCACACTCACTCATCTGTAGTCACACTCCCTCCCTCACAGTTGCACGCTTTTCCCTGCAGTCACACGGGCTCCACCGCAGTCACACTCAAATACTTATATGCACACGCACTCCCTCACACTCGCAATTGATTTGTCACAGTCATGCTGACTCCTTCGTAGCCACACTCGCTCTCTCACTGTCACACTGTGTCTCACCTCATAATCACGCTGACTATCTCGCGGTCTCTCTCATGCATAACTGTCACAGCGGCTTTTTGACTTTCTCCTTTGCCACCGCATTCACATTTCCTCCCACGCAATCGAACTCACATAGTGGAAATCCCATGGTCTCTCTCACAATCACATTCCCTCCCGCACATTTGCACTCCCTCTCCCGCAGTCACACTCAGTCCCCCATGGTGGCAATCACAGGTGACGTATTTTTGATATGTTCTACTTCCTTCATGGCTGTATTCAATTCCTTGTTAGTAGCTTGCAGTTCTGGACAAACTGTTTCAAATTGCACATTTAGGTTGTTCACTTCTCCATCATGATTCGATTTTTATTATTTTCTTTCTTGTCCCAATCTAAGCTGTTGTAGTGTACGCAGTGAAAATCGGATACATTCTTTATCCTTCAGACGAGTACTCCTTCTCCAAATTCGTTTTATATCACCCATTGACCACAGTCCCGTGGAGATTTCAGACTTTCCACGGAGTTTGGTTATGGAGATAAACAGATCGAAATACTGCTCAATATGTTCTCTGATTATCAACAAGACTGCATCTTCGAATATGGTATGTGGTGTTTCCACATATTTGACTATGGTAGGTAGTTCCGATGTGGACATTATGCCTGAATTTCCATCGAGATTTGAGATGAAATGAACCCTCTAAGTGTCATAGACAAAGACCCCCTTTGCTGTCCTAACAGTTTCAGATCACATCATATGGAAATTTTCGGACTATCAGTTATAATCGAGAACTTCTAAGAAAAGAGGAGTCCTTACAACTAAACACCGATTACAGTAGTTTTATGCACTTTTATCCTGTTGTGATCCTGCCACCAACGCCAGAATTGTTGTTACTCGTTTTCTTTTCCATTGTTAGGAATAAACAGGAAACTCCACAAAAGTTTTTTTTTCAGTCTTTATTGCAGTAGTGTAGAAGTTACATGGACGGTTAAAAAAGGTGACAGCTTCAGAAGTGGTATAAAGCAGTTGCAAAAATGTTCTAGGACAAATGCCTCCATGTTAAAAGTGGATGCATAAACATCGTTGGGTACCTGCTTCCTGTGCAATCACGGCTCGTATTCTACTACCCTTGTGTTTTGTTTTGTGCTTGTAGATGTAACTCCATATGTTCTGTCCATAGCAATGTCAATTTCTAAAGAAGCGTCATTTTCTATAGCAAAGGCATTTTCTATGGCAATAGAAGAACCAGGGTGCCTGTCCTAACATTACCCGCTAAGAAATCATCATGACCAAATCAAGTCACATTTTGTTTTACCAATGCAAACCGCTATTTCTTGACCTGTGATCATCTGGTAAGAATTCACCCCTGATCTAATCAAGTCCCGTTATGTTATCCATGATCGTATTAAGTCCAAACAACCTTTTTTCTTGTTCTGTGGTCTTCCACTAAATCGCACACATATGTGGAATAATAGGAGTACTTTAGGGCTCCGGATCTATTAAAAGATTTAAATTTCGTGAAATTAGATTAGATTCTCTATCGTATGGAAAAAGCCCCTTCGGCCCACCAAGTCCGCACCGACCCCCCTCCGAAGAGCAATCCACGCAGACTCGTTTCCCTATTCTATTATTTTATATTTACCCCTGACTAATGCACCAAATCAAAGCATCCATGAACAGTATTGGCAATTTAGCACAACCAATTCACATGAACTGCATATCTTTTGATTGTGGGAAGAAACCGGAGCACCGGGTGGAAACCCACGCAGACATGGGAATAATGTGCAAACTCCACACAGTCACCCGAAGTTGGAATCGAACCTGGGTCACTGGTGCTGTGAGGCAGCAATGCGCACCACAGCGCCACAATGCATTTTCCTGAGTTAAGTACCATAACCGCCAGGAAGGATTTAGATAAGATAAAACAGGTCCTTTGGCCCAACAGGTCCACACCAACCCTCCGAAAGTTAACTCAACCAGACCCTTTTTCCTCTGACTAATGGCGATTTACCTTGAGCAATTCACCTAACCAGCACATCTTTGCGACTGTGGGAGGAAACTGTAGTCAGCCCAAGCAGACACGGGTAGAATGTGCCAGGTCCACGCAGACAGTCGCCCGAGGCTGGAATTGAATCTGAATCTGTTAGTACTGTAAAGCAGGAGAGCTAACAAGTGAGCCACCACGCCAGTATGTTGCTTTTAGGCGTGTCCAATGTAGTTTTAGAAGGTTGATTGCAGGAATCGAGGGCTTGCCTAATAATAAAAAAAAAACACTTACATATGAGATAGAAATAATTGGTACAAACGATTTTTTTGAAAATGACGAGTAGTAGTGATATTCATAACAGGGAGATGAGGCAGTAAACGAGGGGTCATGAGATCGTCTTGGAAAATATGATTGTACATTAGGAGGATCAGAGCAATTATTGAGTTATGTCCTTTAAAGCAAAAAGAGGTCATCGTTGTGTTAAACCTCATGGGATGGGTGAGATAGTAGATAAATATTTCGTGTCAGCTTTCACAGTGGAGGAGGAAGTACACGTTCGAGAAGTCACGGAAAACAGTATTGATGTTTTGAAGACAGTTGACACATTAGAAGACGAAGTGCTGAAGTTCTTCGAAAATATAAGGGCGAATAATTCTGCTGGATCTGATCCCAGTAATTTGTGGAAAGCTCGGTGGGAAATTGCAAGGCCTCTTGCAGAACTATTTGTAGTATCCATAATTCCGCTAGAAGTGTAGATGATTAGAGTGTGGTATTTGTCTAAGAAAGGAATGTAAGGCGAAATCCTGGAGCGATGGATGTGTGACTCTGAATTTGTTGTTAGATAAATTTTGAAAATGATTGTGAAAGTTACGATTTTAGTATATTTGGAGAAGCAACGAATGATTAGATATATACAGCTTGGTTTTGTGCAAGAGAAATCGTGACTGATAAGCTTAGTTGAGTTGTTTGAGGAAGTAAACAAGAAGGTTGACGATGACAGAGCAGTACACATTGCTTACTTGGGCTTTATTAAAGCCTTTGATTAGTTTCCAAATAGAAAGCTAATTAATTAAATTAGACTAAGTGGGATTTAGGATGAACGTGCCAGTTGGATACAAACTCCCTTAATCACAGGAGACAGGTTATTGTGCAGGATAACTGTTTAAAAAAAACTGGAAGCCTATTGACAGCGGGATTCCACTGGGATTGCTTTAATCTACTTGTGCTTGTCATTTTTATAATGATTCACATGAGATGATAGTAAGGCAGATCTGTAAGCTTGCAGAATGCACCAATATTGGTGGAACAGTGAACACTGAAGGTTATCAAAGATTACAAAGATATACTCCTCAACTCCTCAATGGGCTGAGGTGTGGCAGATGATGTATAATTCCGATAAATCCGATAAATACAGTTACAATGTTTAATAGGCATTTGGACTAAGAAATATTTGGAGGGATATGGGCCAAGTTCATTCAGGCGGGATAATCTCAGTGTGTGATTACTGTTGGCAAGGACTGGTTGGAGCTGAGGATCTGTTTCCATGCCTTATGAAAACGTGATTCTATCTGTGTATCTGCAACTACATCTTTTCAATATAGAGAATTTTCTGTCCAACTTTCTCAATCTTCAGCCTTCACCTAAGTGAGTTATGTCAGTTGTAAAAGGCTAGGACGCGCATTAGGCACAACCATCTTCAATATGGGCAAGGGAAAACTCAAAGAATCCCTGTAGTCCATAACCAAGCGCCGACTCTCTGAAGAACATGCCAGTCACATACGCTCCCTCATCTTGCTGAGTTATCTGAGTGGTATCAATGATCTGGAAGTGCTTCCCATTAGAAGTGTTGTAAAGAGAATAGACAACAAGCAGCCCTACCCAAACCCAAGCAGCCCTTCCCTCAGTACAGGGTGCAATTCTTCATCCAAAATGGCAAAAGGGTAGGTTCCTCAACACATCTCGTCATTGTGACTGCTTGTCTTTCTGTGTTTTTGTTTTGTCTTCTCTTGTTTTTTTTTCTTTCTGTTAGTTGTTTGCTCGTTGGTTCATGGTCATGAAGGAGGAGATCACCGTAGCGGGGAGACAGTTGGCCATGAAGCGGCTGGTCATGGTCAGGGGCATCAGGGAGTCATTAATGTCCGAAGCCGTGCCAGAGATGGATTCTACTGCTATAAGGCTGACGCAGCAATTGAGCAAGGGAGTGGATGGGGCCCGCATAGCGTCAAATGGGAGTAATGGTGAATAGCAGCGAAAGATGGCAGTACTGGTGATCAGTGGTGATTGGTTCCCAAAAACTGTCAGTGTTGATGTTTATGGTTCTCAAAAAATGTTTACAGTGGTGCCAGGCATGGGAATTGGGAGAGCTGGGGAGTGGAAGTCAGGTCACATATGATTACTACGATCCTTTATACATTTTCCTCAATTTTCTTTTGTACGTTTGCTATATAACAGCCACTGGTGACTTCTTTCCCTCAGTTTTCCTGATCACTATAACTACACGTCACTCTATTTTTATTGTACAAATCAAGAGTAAAACACAACAGCAGCAATAGACATTAGGTTATGAATGCAGATGACTGCAGCCACACTCCTGTGCACAGACAACTGGAAGTTTCCAGAAACACACTTCGAAACGCCAGTAAACTCAAAATATGTGCAGTGCCAGAAGTCGCGCCAGGAACCGAACCTGAAAGGCAACAGCAATAATCTTTTGGGCTACAGACCCGAATGTGTTTTTCAATCAGCAATCGAATTTTACTTTTGTTATATCAGCAGTTCCCACACAGAAGAAAGCAGCCAGTGTTGCAGACGGAGAAGAAAGGCCTGCAGAGGATGGAGACCAGAGCCGAGAGTGTGTTACTGGAAAGCACAGCTTATCAGGCAGCATTCGAGGAGCAGAAGAATTGACGTTTTAGGCATAAGCCTGATGAAATGTTTATGCTCGAAACATCGATTGTCTGGCTCCTCGGATGTCGCCTAATCCTATATACTTTTCCAGCAACACACTCTGCACTGCTGCAGACTGTCATATAATTCGAGTTCCCAGCCACGGAGTCAGAGACACTCAATGTCCTTAGGAGACCTTATGCGGACTCCTTGCAGTTGATTTCGGGGCAAGTTGATTTTCATAAATGCTAGTCGTGAGTTGTCTGTCATTTGCAATGTTTCATGTCGTCCCTGCGTCGGAACATTGTTTGTCCACATTTGTCCTGCACCTGATTGATAATGGGTCTTTTCTTCTGGTGAAATACTGTCTGAACATGGCTGTTGGTTTTATGTCCTAACAGAAACCGAATGGCCAGACGAGTCTGGCTGCCAGTTACGAGACCTTTTTAAAGTATTATTTACAGTGCTTAGTGTGACGGGTCATCGCAGGTCCTCCTAAAGTTGTTTGTGAGGATTCTGCAGGAATATCTATTTTTGGCAAAGAGAAGCCAGCAAACACCACAAACACCTCTCCGTGGTAGCAAAACACACAGACGACGAGGACAACATATTCGACTGGGACAACACAGCAACAATGGAAGAAGATAAACAGAGGTCAGCTAGAAAATTTCTAGAAGGTTGACACCAATGCATGGACTCCATCAACAAGTAAGTTGACCTGGATCCAACATACCGGGACCTGCAACTAACAACCAGAACTGGCAACCGGAAGCAGTAGGAGCAAAAAGAAGTCACCTCCAAACGCCACAGGCCAGCAGCACTTTACAGGAATCTCAGCAGACCTGAGTATGTCACCGAGAAAGGGGAGGAAACGTCTGCAAGCAAACTTCCCAAATCCACCAAACATCCCCACAATAACTGCACTCTTCACCAGAGCTACAAATCCTTACAAAAACCTTGAAGCGCCAAATAGTCAGGGCTGCACCGGCGGGAAAATGACTCCAGCCTTCCACGTAACAGGTGAGGATGGTAAATACCATACGATGGAGAAGGTCAGAGCTGGCTGAGCCATCAAGCTCCGTGTGCTTGACTATCGTCAACACATTTTCTATCACTTGGCCTTATATGCCTTCAGCATCAGAGATACGCATCTTAATATCTCTGAAAGTTACGCGGGTTTCTGCCCCTCCAACACTTACAGGCAGTGAAATCCTGATAAAGTTTTTTCTGGACATCTATTAAAAACTTTTTGCTTTTTACTTAATTTATTGTTCCCTGGTGATCAATCTCGTCATGCAAAAGAAACTTTTCGTTCAGTCTAAAAATTAAAATCCCTCCTTATTTTCTGCATCTCAATTTTGCCTCCTGTCAATCTCCCATTCACTCAGATAAACAACTCCAGTCTGTCTAAGCTCTTAATCACTGAATCTCTTCAATCCAGAACGTATCTTGTTAAATCATTTCTGCACGGTTTCCATAGCAGTCATATGGCTTCAAAATGTGAATTTCACGATCGCACACAGTACTCTCGCGAGAGCCGAATGAAGACATGAAATAAATGTTCACAAAGAGCAGAAATTCGCCTTCCCAATAAAGTCTCTTTCCCTCGATACAGATCTGTGCCCTTTGCATTAACCTGATGCTCCGTTAATCTCAGCTCCATGCAGAAAAACACTATACAAAAGGATTGATCACGCAAATGTATTATCTAATTCCGTTAAGTGGTTTGAAGGTCGTAATGGTGACGTTGGGCCCCGTTCACCTGGCAACAGTGTCATCAGCAGCGCAGGCTTAACGGTGTCAATGTGAAAGTCTGCGCAATGCCTCAGTGAAATGGGAGGAGGGACGAAAAGGGAGGATAGTGATTGTGTGACTGGGAGAAATCTTCGAGATTGGGTGGATTGGAAACCAGATATATGACTTGCAAAGATGTCAAAGAGTGGCAGTTTGAAGGAAAAAAACGGTCACTTTGAAGAATATTCCCACGTTAAGAATTTGATTAGTTCCTGCGATTGTTTCACACAGTTTTTGTGGAGTAAAATGGATCAAATGCGTATTACTGTTACTCACATTTGAAGTGAGGTTGCTGTGGCCGCAACGCAGAATAGTAACATCGATACAATCACGGCAAAACATGAAAAAGTACAATATCTAAATCGATAAATGCAACGGCAGAGGTTATTCGAGGAACAGCACCACATGCTCAACAGGAATATTGCCAATCATTGGACTGAGATGTGGAAAAAGAGATTGGAGTGAATCTTTAACTTCAATATCCTCAGAGGCTGTGGAGATTGCATCATTGAGAATGTTGAAGACTGAGATCCAAATGTTCCTACAAAAGATGAAATGTACAGGGGAAATTGCACAATATCGTTGAAATGCAATTTTCAACACCAACGAAGTTTCACATCGTTATTTCTCCAGATCCCCAAGATAAGGAAGTATTCACTCCTGCACACTATCATAATATCCCAGTTCCCACGTCTGGAATCAGAGAAACTGAGCGGCGCAGCCGCGAAGATCCAACTGGAAATGAGGAGTGGAATGAGTGCGTGGATCTCCTCTGTCGTCCAGTGACGCAATCCGTGAGTGCACGGTCGTACCATGAAGGGATAGAGGCGCGGGAAACGCCAAAGCTGGGATCTCCAATCTCACCTGATGTAACTTATTGTTCATGGAGTGGGGAGCATTGGGACGTCAGGCTGGGAAGTCTAAATTCACCTTCAATTAACATAGAGCAGTGAGAATTACGCCATCAGGCTGTGGAAAAGAATACTGAACTATTTTAAGTTGAACTTAGATAGTTTTCAGCAGCACACACGTGTCTTTTCTCTGAACTTTCTAAAATGTTTGACTCTGCAGTGGGTTAACTTTCTGGAAGGGCTTTTTAGCTTACTTCGTATTATTCAGATTGCTGCAAGCATCTTCATATCATTAAAGTAATCTAAACATCCTAAAATTAAAAGGAATATATGATGTTGTGATGAGGTTCGAGTTTCCGTAGAATTATGGAGCAAAACAGGGAAGTGGAGGTGTAATTTATAAGATCAATAGTGAACAAATTGAATGGCTGGGCAGACAGAGGTTGAATGGAAGCTTCATTAGGACAAATGTGCTTTCTTTGCAAATGAAACTTGCCGTTTTACAAAGTGGTGACTATTAAAGTCAAGCACAGTGGGTGATTATATTGGTTAGTTCTTGTGAAAGTCTTATGTGGACTGACAGGAATGAAGTATATCAACTGTTTGTACAGGTAGTGAAGCGGGGAGGATTTAAAGACAGCAAACTCCAAATAACAGAAATATTTGGTCTTTTCTGAACATCTGTACCGGACTGACTGACATGCTTTTGGGATACTATTTTATAATATGTTAGAAGAAGAGTTGCAGTTTTCAAACTGAAACAAAATAACATATCAAGGTTTGAGCGTACCACTTTATTCGGTAAGACAAACGGAACATAAAAGTTCTTCTTTCTGTCTCGCAGTAACTCTTGCCAAATATTTTAAATTGGTTTCCCATACTTTTACTGTCAGGTAATGGGATCAGCTACTATTTATCTAACTTCTTAATTCTATTAAAATCCCCCACACCTTCAACAAAAAAATCTCAATCTTCTTTGCTCTGTACAGCATAACTTCAATTTCTCCATCCTGACATTACATCTAATATTCCACAATCCATTGACTGTTCTGATAAATCTCCTTTTACATTTCTCCACAGACACTCACATTCTTTGTGGCGTTCACGTCTGCGGTCAGCAAAGGTATTGGAAAGAAATCTCAGAGATAGGATTTATGACTATTCGGAAAATCATAGCTTGATTAAAGGCAGTCAGCATGGCTTTGTGAGGGACAGGTCATGCCTCACACATTTTATTGAGTTCTTTGAGAAGGTGACAAGACAGGTCGACGAAAGTCGAGCAGTGGATGTTGTGTTTATGGACTTCAGCAAGCATTTGATAAAGTTCCCCATGGTAGGCTCATTCATAAAGTCAGAAAGTATGGGTTATAGGGCGATTTGCCTGTCTGGATTTAGAATTTATTGGCTGACAGAAGACAGAGAGTGGTCGCAGTTGGAAAGTATTCTGCCTGGAGGTCAGCATGCAGTGGTGTCCCGCAGGGCTCCGTTCTTCGGCCTCTGCTCTTTCTAGTTTTTATTAATGACTTGGATGAGGAGCTTGACGAATGGGTTAGTAAATTTGCAGAGGGCACAAAAGTTGGAAGTGCCATTGATAATGTCGAGGGCTATCGTAGGTTGCAGCGTGACATAGACAGGATGCAGAAGTGGGCTGAGAAAGTGCAGTTGGATTTCAATCCAGATAAACGCGAAATGTTGTATGATGGAAGTTCAAACTCGAATGCTGAATATAGGATTAAAGGCAGGATTCATGGCAGTGTGGAGGAACAGAGGAATCCTGGTGTTCAATTACATCGATCCCTCAAAGTTGACACCCAAGTGGATGGGGTTGTGAAGAAAGCATATGGTGTTTTGTCTTTCATTAACAAGAGGATCGAGTTTAAGAGCCACGTGGTTTTGCTACAGCTGTACAAGTCCCTGATGAGACCACATTTGGAATATTGTGTTCAGTTCCTGTCGGCCCATTATTGGAAAAATGCAGAGATTTTGGAGGGGGTGAAAAGAAGATTTGCCAGGATGTTGCTTGGACTGGACGGCTTGTCTTATAAACAGAGGTTGACTAAGCTCGGACATTTCTCTCTGGAGAGAAGGAGGAAGACAGGTCACCTGATCGAAGTTTACCAGGTAATGAGTGGCATGGGTAGAGACGATCGCCAAAGGATCTTCCCCAGGGCAAGATTGACTGGTCAGAGGGGTCACTGTTTTAAGATATGAGGGGAAAGGTATTGAGGGGACGTCAGTGGTAGGTTCTTTACACAGAGAGTAACGAATGGTTGGAATGCGTTGCCAGCGGTGGTGGTGGAAGCCGAGTCATTATGGATAATTAAGCGACTGCTAAACATGCACATTGTGAGGAACGAAGCTCACGTATTAATAAATTTTAGTCCGAGTCAAATTCTGAAGCAGTGAACTTTATTGAAACATTCTTGCAAGACGTGGCTAACAAGGGGGCACACCGCTCCAAAACTTAAGTCACAATTTATGCGGTTTAACTGAGTCTCTCCCAGTACTTCCCCGTTTACTTCATTGGCCTAGTAAATTACGCGTCAAACCTATCATTATTCCCTCTTGTATTCCGCCCCTGCTTAGCTATGCTCCGCCCTTGTTTACTTCTCCCACTACTCTCAGCCTAGCGCCCATTACTCTTGTTTGTTTTATTCATTATTTGGAACTATCTTGGCTCGTTCTGATGCCTACGTGAAGGTAATCTGCTGAACTGGCATGGCTCAGTGACCTTTTATTCCTACTATCCTCCTTATCTACTTGTCCGTAACATGTACCATTGCTGCTTTTCCTAATCTTAACTGACTGCCTTCATATGGTTTCATCTTTACATGCAAGATTAGCTAGCTCAGCTCTTTGCTGAAACAATCATACAATTGAGTAAGTTAGTTCAGCGCTTGGCAGAAGCAATTATGTAATTTGTTCTCCAGCTGCTTTACCTATATCCCACCATTCTCCCCTTTTTAAATTAACATTTGTTGTCTTTTGCATTTTCGTTATATGTCGCCTCCAAGTTGGCGAGCATCATCCTCGAGATTTAATTTATTTTGGAAACCTCCCCGAGGTCACTTATTCCCTCGTTGTTCAACAGGTAGAAACCTTCACCCCGATTTCTCTTTAGGGGCATTTGTGAGGCCAAAGCTGTTTCATTCAGCCTTTGCGTTAGCCCTCGTGCGCAAGGTGTGATATAGCATACTATTGCGATCAGTACTCGCCACCACGATCAAAGAGGTAAGGAAGGAGACCACCAAACCCTTCCACTTTCCAAACCACAACTCTAGTCACCTGATGAGTGATGTGATGACTCCTGAGTTTTCGGCTTGTTCTTCCGCCAGTGTTGTTAGGCCTTGAAGGGCCCGAGTAATAGACCTATCTGGGGCTGTGTTATTTGGAATAAAATCTACAACAGCTCTCTCCTAACATCGCACACACAAACCCTTTTCCCGCTAGGATCATGTCTCGGGCCATTCTCCCAGGCCATTCTACTCGTTGAATCAAGTTGTTCAGCTATGCCTTTAATTGCGTCACGACTGTAATTAGTGAACCTTTGTTGATAATAGAAAATATAATTTATCCACTCCACATTCTTGTTGACCGTTACTCACCAGAGGAGGGCCGATTCAAAATCTGCTGTGATCTGGTTATGAGCCTTGAACTCATCGGGTACCCCTCTTGGAACTCCTATAGAGTCCAGATATATCTGATCATCAAACGAGGTATCCAATAATGATCTCTAACTCTGTCCCCCTTTCTTTGCTGCTTTTTCCTTTTTAAATTGCAGGGTGAACGGGATTGCCAATTGCACACATATCCCTCCAATCTTGAGGTTGTGTGGGTCTCAATATTTTCCCTCTGTAGTATCACCACAGATCCGTTCGGGCAATCCTTAATGCTGAGTCGTTCCCTCGCTTGTCAGTTTCTGTCAAGTACTCAATTGTGGTACATGATTTCAGCTCCCCCAAGTATCTGGACCGATTTGTTCCTCCTCTGTTGACACACGACCACGGCAGAAAATGTGGGGCGGGGGGCGTTTTTAAATCTTCCTTGTTGAAGGGAGGGAACATTAATAGAAGGGACATTCAATTCTTATTACTCCATGCGGTCTCCTCCTGATACAGGGCTATCATGCATGTCATGCCCCTCCTGTCTCACTTCCACCCGAGCGGAAAGGGAACTACTTGGGCCATTGGTCTCCTGGAGGCGCAGACATAACAATTGCTTTTATTCAGACTTTTCACAGTGTACTTTACACTTTCAACCCAGACCTTTCTATCCCCATATCCTTCTTCTACTTCAATGGTCTGTTTTCAGTCTTTTACCTCCACAATTTTTATCATCGTAGTGTCAGAGTAAGGGGCTTTGCTATTCAGTTCTTCTACTTGGGTTCCGTCTTTCACCTGTATGTTAAAACAGCAGCCCAAGAAATCCTTCCCGTCTGCTTTCATCTCTATCCCAAATGTTTTGTTAAATTGGACCTGACAGGTTCCATCCTGCCAAAACTGCTTCATTCCATGAAGATTTCTTTATTCTTAAATATATATGATTATGCTTTTTATCGGGACAGTCAAGGGTTAACCAGAATGGCCCCCAGTGTACTGTGACGAGTGGATTAATCAAGAGATCTCCTTCATGGTCTTCATGCCTCCGCCATCCTTTATGTCCTTCATTCCAAAGATGTCGCTTACACTTCTCTCTCCGAGACACATTCTTCCCGTCAACCCTATACCATGCCCCGCCTTTGGCGACATTTTTGTAGAACTTAAGATGTATCTCTGAGTTACTGTATTGCCTCTGACTTCTTACATCTCCGCAATCCACGAGGCTGCAGGCATCCGTTTCTATGACTTGTGGATTTGTACTTTTTGGAACTGTTATCACTAAGTAAGACGAGCACAACAGGGCCTGACAGAATCCAAGGACTAGAGGATCTAATATCGTGTAGCTAAACATTACCCCCATTCCACAATGACACTGAAGCACCGAGAGACTTAGCATACAATACTATAGAAACTATCCAGCGCTCATTCTGCCACTGTTTAATCAGTTATTTAAAGTCTTTTCAGTCTGATTTTAAGCGGTTCTTTTGTTGATTCGGTTGTCCAGATTTCTCTCTCAACCGAGGAGTCCACTGGCCACTAAATCCGTGTGTTGTGAGTCCAGACTTTCTCTGCCGTTCTTATCGCATTTCAGTAGTCAAACGAGCCTGGTACGGCTCCTCCCAGTTCGGTTCCAATTTGGTCTCAGTCCATGATTTGACTAAGACCCAATCTCCCCGGTCGGATCTAATGGGTGGCGAATTCAATTGGTGGAGTCTGTGCCGATAAACTCTGTTTCCTGAGGAAAGACAAAGAGGAGGACAAACCCAGTATATACTCGTTTTAGCACAGACCTTTAGTCTCCAGGATTTGGCAGTTGCCCTTTCGTTCCCAAATAGGGCAGGCAAAACAATGCTTCATAAGTGGACAGCCCCGTATCATTTCTTGGGACCGTTCGCACTCGCAAGAGGGCTACAGGTAAACACTTAGTCCAAGGGATTCTGGTTTCTATTACCAATTTACATAACTGCCTCTTGATTGTCTGGTTCATTCTCTCAACCATTCCCCATGACGGTGGGTGCCAAGGGGTGTGGAACTCCCAGGAGATTCCAAACCCGTTTATCATTCCCTGGAGTACCTTGGAAGTAAAATGATTTCCCTGATCCGAATCTATACACTGCACTATCCCGTATCTGGGGAATATGTGTTCAAGCATTATCTTGGTTACCCCACTTGCGGTGCCAGTGACCAAAGGATACGCCTCCACCCATCCAGATAGGTGTTCAATAATGACCAGCATATACCTCAGTAATTCCACTCGGGGTAATTCGGTAGAATCTACCTGGATGCACTGAAATGGTCTTAGCCCAAAGATTCTCCCTCCTGGGACTTGTTTCCTTAATATCTTCTTGTTTACGCTTTTGCATGTTATACATCCCTCACATAACCGTTTTGCTGTGCATCCATATTTCCTTAGGACTAAATCACACATTGCTTGCACTCCCCAGTGACTCCCCTAATATAGGACAGACATAATTTCTTGCATCATCATTTTATTCAACATTTCCCTCCCATCGGGTAACATCTAGCACCGATCCGCTGTTTTGCAGCCCCTAAATATTTTAGTTCCTTTCCCTCCTTTGCAGCAAACAACAGGACAACCTGAAGATGTGGAATTGTAGGTGTTAGGGAATATATCACTGCTCCTTGTCGATTCAGGGCTGCTTCTTTAGTTATACTATCGGCCAGTTTATTTGCTCTTACTTCCAGTTCATTCCCCTTCTGACGTCCGTTTATATGAACTGTCGCTATTTGTCTCGGGAGTAACTGCGACTCCATCACTTGTTTTTATCAATTCCTCATGCGCTAGTTCTTTTCCTCTGTGTTTTATTAGTCCGCTTTCTTACCAAATTTTTCCGAAGTTCTGTACCACGCCAAATGCATACTTGGAGGCTGTGTACACTGTTCCTTCCTTGTCTTAAAAGGCTCTGAGAGAACTTTGTAGGGCACAGGGTTCATACTGAGACACACCATGACATTTTCTCACTCTCTCTGACACTCTCGGAGACACTCTGTGGCACTCTCGACTCTCTCTGGCCTCTCTGAGACACTCGTTGACACTCTCAGAGACTCTATGACTCTCTCTAAAACACACTGTGACCCTCACTGAGTCACTGTGGCACGCTCTATCACTCCCTAGGCTCACTGTGACATTTTCTGACACTTTTTGAGACACTGTGATACACACTGTCTCTGACTGAGACACACTGTGACCCTCTCTGACACACTCTGAGACACACTGTGACACTATCTGACACTCTCAAAGGGCACACTGCGACACTCTCTGATTCTCGATGACACACTCTCAGACACATTGTGACACCCTCTGAAACTCTCTGACGCTCTCAGTCACTCTCTGAGACACACTGTGAAACTCTGACTCTCTCTGTCACTCTCTGAAACACTCTGTAATACTCCCTGACTCTCTTTGACACTCTGCGACACAAAGTGAAAATTTCTGAGACTCTCAGAGACATACTGTGACACCCTCTGACAGTATGAGACACACTGTGACACTCTCTGAGACGCCGTATGACACACTGTGATAGTGTCTGTCTCTCGCTGACACTCTCTGAGACACAATGAGGCAAACTCTGCGATATACTGTGCCACTCCCTGAATCTTTCTGACCCTCTCTGAGGCACTGTGACACTCTCTGTGACACACTGTGACACTCCCTGAGATAATCTATGCCACTCTCTAACACGTTGTGGCAGATTCTGCCACTCTCTGAGACACTGTGACAATCTCTGTCTCTCTCTGACACTCCCTGAGACAAACTGTGATACAGTCTGCGACACACTGAGACATTCTCTGACTATCTCTGAGACACACTGTGACACTCACTGACTCTCACTAACACTCTCTGAGACACAATGTCATACTGTCTGACTCTCTCTGAGACACACTGTCACACTCTGAGATATGCTCCGCCACTCTCTGTCTCTCTCTGACACTGAGATTCTCTGAGACACTGTGACACTCTCTGAGATAAACTATGACATTCTCAGCCACACTCTGAGACATACTGTGACCCTCTCTGACGCACTCTAACACTCTCTGACATAGAGTGAGACTCTGACACGATGTGACACTCTCTGACACAGTGTGACACCCTCTGACTCTGTCTAACTCTGACCGACTCTTCTTGAGGCACTGTGATACTCTCTGAGACACACTGTGCCAAAATATGACACTCTATAAGACACACAGATATACTGCTCTGCGATATACTGTGCCACTCCCTGACTCTCTCTGACACTGTCTGACACACTGTGAAACTCTGACTCTCTCTGTCACTCTCTGAAACACGCTGTAATACTCCCTGACTCTCTCTGACACTCTGTGACACAAAGTGAAAATCTCTGACACTCTCTGAGACACACGGAAGCACATTCTGCGATATACTGTGCCACTCCCTGACTCTCTCTGACACTCTCTGAGACACACTGTGACACTCTCTCAGATAAACTGTGCCACTCTCTGACACGCTGTGACAGATTCTGACACTCTCTGAGACACTCTGACAATCTCTGTCTCTCTCTGACACTCCCTGAGACAAACTGTGAAACTGTCTGAGACACACTGAGGCATTTTCTGACTCTCTTTGAGACGCACTGTGACACTCACTGACTCTCACTAACATTCTCTGAGACACACTGTCATACTGTCTGACTCTCTCTGACACTCTCTGAGACACAATGAGACATTCTCTGTCGCTATCTGAGACACACTGTGACACATTATGGCACTATGAGGCACACTATGACACTCTCTGACTCTCTGTGACGCACTCGGAGACACACTGGGTCACACTCTGAGATGTGCTATGCCACTCTCCGACACTCTCTGACACTGACTGAGAATCTCTGAGACACTGTGACATTCTCTGGCACTATGAGGCACACTCTGACACTCTCTGACTCTCTGCGACACTCTCGGAGACACACTGTGTCAAACTCTGAGATATATTATGCCACTCTCTGGCTCTCCATTACACACTCTGAGACATACTGTGACGCTCTCTGACGCACTGTAATACACTCTGACATAGAGTGGGACTCTGACAGGGCGTGACACTGACACAGTGTGACTCTCTCTGACTCTGACAGACTCTCCCTGAGGCACGGTGACACGCTCTGAGACACACTGTGCCACAATGTGACACTCTATGAGACACGCTGAGTCACACTTTACGATATACTGTGCTACCCACTGACGCTCTCTGATTCTGTCTGACCCTCACACACTGCGACAATCTCGTAAATGCACTGTCACACTCTCTGGCACTCTCTGAGACAAACTCGGACAATCTCTGAGTCATAGTGTACCACTCTCTGATACACTGTGACAGTCTCTGACTCTCTCTGAAACACACTGTGACATTCTCTGACTTTCTCTGTCACTCTCCGAGACATATGGTGACACTCTCTGACACACTGTGCCAGACGCTGACACTCTCGGACACACTGAGTCACTCATTAACACACTGTAACACTCTGTCATACTGAGAGACACTAACACGGCGTGAGACTCCCTGACACATTTTGACACTCTCTGACTGAATGACTTTCCCCGAGGCACTGTGACACTCTCTGAGAAGCACTGTGACTCTCTCTGACACTGTCTGAAACACACTGTGACACTCTCTGACTCCCTCTGACACTCTCTGAAACGATCTGTGACGCTCTCTGGCACTCTTTGACACTCTCTGAGACACTCTGTGGCACTTCCTGACACTCTCTGAGACACACCGTGACACTCTGACACTCTCTGAGACATACTGTGACTCAATCTGTCAATCTCTGAATCCCACTGTGACACTCTTTGACTCTCTCTGACTCTGACCGACTCTCCCTGAGGCACTGTGACACTCTCTGAGACACACTGTGCCACAATGTGACACTGTATGAGACACGCTGAGTCACACTTTACGATATACTGTGCTGCCCAGTGACGCTCTCTGACACTGTCTGACTCTCTGTGAGACACTGTGACACTTGCTGACACTCTCTGAGACACACTGTGACTCTCTCTGTCACCCTCTGAAACACGTTGTGCAACTTTCTGACTTTCTGACGCTCTTTGAGACGGATTGTGACGCTCTCTGTCAGACTGTGAAACTCCTTGTTTCACACTGTGACAGTTTCTGACAGTTTCTGAGACACACTTTGACACTCTGACACTCTCCGACACACACTGGGACTCCCTCTGTCACCGTCTGAATCACACTGTGACACTGTCTGACGCTCTCTGACACTGAGTGAGGCTCTCTGTGACACTCTCTGAGACAAACTGGGACCCTGTCTGTCTCACTCTGAGACATACTGTCACACTCCCTGACGCACTGAAACACTCTCTGACATAGAGTGAGACTCTGACACTAACTGACAAAGTATGTCATTCACTGACTCTCTCTGACTCTGACCAACTCTCCCTGAGGCACTGTGACACTGTCTGAGACACACTGTGCCACAATACGACACTCTATGAGACACGCTGAGTCACATTCTGCGATTTCCTGTGCCACTCCTTGACTCTCTCTGACACTGTTGGACTCTCTCTGAGACACACTGTGACATTCTGACACTCTCTGAGACACGCTGTGACTCTCTCCGTCACTCTCTGACACACACTCTCTGACACTCCCTGATTCTCTCTGACAGTTTCTGACAGACCTTGACAGTCTCTGACTCTCTCTGAAACACATTGTGACATTCTCTAATCTCTCTGTCACTCACTGAGAGACACTGTGACGCGCTCTGATACATTGTGACAGACGCTGACACTCTCGGACACACTGAGTCACTCATTAACACACTGTAACACTCTCTGTCATACTGAGAGACACTAACACGGCGTGAGACTCCCTGACACATTTTGACACTCTCTGACTGAATGACTTTCCCCGAGGCACTGTGACACTCTCTGAGAAGCACTGTGACTCTCTCTGACACTCTCTGAAACACACTGTGACACTCTCTGACTCCCTCTGACACTCTCTGAAACGATCTGTGACGCTCTCTGGCACTCTTGGACACTCTCTGAGACACTCTGTGGCACTTCCTGACACTCTCTGAGACACACCGTGACACTCTGACACTCTCTGAGACATACTGTGACTCAATCTGTCAATCTCTGAATCCCACTGTGACACTCTTTGACTCTCTCTGACTCTGACCGACTCTCCCTGAGGCACTGTGACACTCTCTGAGACACACTGTGCCACAATGTGACACTGTATGAGACACGCTGAGTCACACTTTACGATATACTGTGCTGCCCAGTGACGCTCTCTGAGGCACACTGTGACACTCTCTGACACTTTCTGAGATGCACTGTGACGCTCTCTGGCACACTGTCACACTCTCTGAGACACACTGTGATACTCTCTGAGAGACACTGTGACTCTCCCTGATACACTGTGACTCTCTCTGAAATAGACTGTGACACTCCCTGGCACTCTCTGAGACAAATTGTGACACTCTCTGAGACATACTGTGCCATTCTCAGACACCCAATAGCAATCTCTGACATTCTCTGAAACACACGGTGACACTCTCTAATCTCTGTGTCACTCTCTGAGACATGTGGTGACATTCTTTAGCAGACTGTGACACCCTTTGAAACTCTCTCACACTCGCTGACACACGCTGTGACATTCTCTGACTCTCTCTGTCACTCTCAGAGACATATGGTGACACTCTCAGAAATAATGTGACAGACTCTGACACTCTCTGACACTCTGTGACACTCTCTGACCCACTCTAATACTCTCTGACATACTGAGAGTCTATAATACAGTGTGATACACTCTGACATATTTTGACACACTCTGACTCTGACTCTGACTCTTACTCTGACTGACTTTTGAGGAGAAAGTGAGGTCTGCAGATGCTGGAGATCAGAGATGGAAATGTGTTGCTGGAAAAGCGCAGCAGGTCAGGCAGCATCTAGGGAACAGGAGAATCGACGTTTCGGGCATTAGCCCTTCTTCAGGAATCACTGACTGACTTTTCCCGAGGCACTGTGACATTCTCTGAGACACACTGTGACTCTCTCTGACAATCTCAGAGACACATTGACAGTCTGACACTCTCTGAGACACACAGTGACACTCGGTGACGCTCTCTGGCACACTGTGACACTCTCTGAGACAAAATCTGACACTCTCTGAATCACACTGTGACACTCTCAGACTCTCTCTGACACTGAGACTCTCTGAGACACTGTGACACCCTCTGAGACAAACTATGAACCTCTCTCTCGCACTCTGAAACATACTGTGGCACTCTCTGACGCACTGTAACACTCTCTGACATAGAGTGAGACTCTGACTCTCCCTGACTCTGATCGACTCTCCCTGAGGCACTGTGACACTTTCTGAGACACACTCTGCCACAATGTGGCACTCTGTGCGACACGCTGAGTCATACTCTACGATATACTGTGCCGCTCCCTGACTCTCTCTGACACTGACTTTCTCTGAGACTCTGTGACACTTCCTGACACTCTCTGAAACAGACCGTGACACTATGACACACACTGAGAAACACTGTGACTCTGTCTGTCAGTCTCTGAAACACACTGTGACACTCTCCGACTCTCTCTGACACTCTCTGAGACACACTGTGACGCTCTTTGGCACAGTGTGACACTCTCTGAGACACACTGTGATACTCTCCGATATAGACTGTGAACCTCTCTGGCACTCTCTGAGACACACTGTGACACTCTCTAGCAGAATGTGACACCCGTTGAAACTCTCTAACACTCTCTGACTCACTGCGACGCTCTCTGACACACAGTGACACTCTCTGACTCTCTCTGAGACACACTGTGACACTCTCTGACAGACTTGACACAATGTGACACAATCTGACACTCTCTGAGGCACACTGTGACACTCTCCGATTCTCAGTGACACTCTCTGAGACACACTGTGACACTGTCTGATACTCTCTGACTCTCTCTGACACTCTCCGTCACACTCTGAGACACACTGTGACACTCTTTGACTCACTCTGACACTTTCTGAGGCACATTGTGACGCTCTCTGGCACACTTTGACACTCCCTGAGAAAACTGTGACTCACCCTGACACACTGTGACACTCTCAGAAATGCACTGTGACTCTCTCTGGCACTCTCTGAGACACACTCTGGCAATCTCTGAGACAAATTGTGCCTCTCTCTGATACACGTGACAGTCTCTGACTCTCTGCAACACACTGTGACATTCTCTGACTCTCTCTGTCACTCTCCGAGACATATGGTGACACTCTCTGAAACACGGTGACAGACGTTGACACTCTCTGCCACACTGCGTCACTCACTGGCACACTGTAACACTCTCTGACATACTGAGAGACACTAACACGGTACGAGACTCTCTGACATTTTTTGACACTCTCTGACTCTGACTGACTTTCCCGGAGGCACTGTGACATTCTCTGAGAAGCACCGTGACTCTCTCTGACACTCTCTGACACACACTGTGACACTCTCTGACTCTGTCTGACACTCTCTAAGACGATCTGTGACCATCTCTGGCACACTTTGACACTCTCTGAGACACTCTGTGGCACATTCTGACAATCTCTGAGACACACTGTGACACTCTGACACTCTCCGAGACATACTGTGTCTCAATCTGTCACTCTCTGAATCCCACTGTGACACTCTTTGACTCTCTCTGACTCTGACTGAGACTTTCTGAGACACTGTGGCACACTTTGAGACAAACTATGACACTCTCTGTCAAACTCTGAGACATACTGTCACACTCTCTGACACATTGTGACACTCTCTGACTCTCTCTGACTCTGACCGACTCTCCGTGGGGCACTGTGACACTCTATGAGACAAGCTGAGTCATACTCTGAGATCTACTCTGCCACTCCCTGACTCTCTGACACGATCTGACTCTTCCTGAGACACTGTGACACTTCCTGACTCTCTCTGAGACACACTGTGACACGCTATGGCACACTGTGACACTCTATGAGACACACTGTGACACTATCAGAGCGATATTGTGACTCTCCCTGACACACTGTATCCCTCTCTGAATTAGACTACGACATTCTCTGTCACTCTCTAAGACACACTGTGACACTCTGTTAGTAATACTGTGCCACTCTCTGACACACCGTGCAGTCTCTGACTCTCTCTGAAACACACTATGACATTCTCTGACTCCCTCCATCACTCTCTGAGACATATGATGACACTTTCTCACACACTGCGACAGTCTCTGACGCTCACTGAGTCATAGAAAATAGAAAACAAAGAACAGTACAGCACAGAACAGGCCCTTCAGCCCACGATGTTGTGCCGACCACTGATCCTCATGTATGCACCCTCAAATGTCTGTGACCATATGCATGTCCAGTAGTCTCTTAAATGTCCCCAATGACCTTGCTTCCATAACTGCTTTTGGCAACGCATTCCATGCTCTCACAACTCTCTGTGTAAAGATCCCGCCTCTGACATCGCTCGATACTTCACCCCAAACAGCTTTAAACTATGACTCCTCGTGTTCGTCATTTATGCCCTGGGTAATAGTCTCTGGATATCGACTCTATCTATGCCTCTCATTATCTTGTAAACCTCAATTAGGTCCCCTCTCCTCCTCCTTTTCTCCCATGTAAAATATCCGATCTCAGTCATCCTCCCTTCATAAGATAAGCCCTCCAGTCCAGGCAGTATCCGGGTAAACCTCCTCTGAACCCTCTCCAAACCATCCACATCTTTCCTATAATAGGGCGACCAGAACTGGACGCAGTATTGCAAGGGCGGTCTAACCAAAGTTTTATAGAGCTGCAACAAGATCTCACGACTCTTAAATTGAATCCCCCTGTTAATGAAAGTCAAAATACCATCTACTTTCTTAACAACCCTGTCCACTTGGGTGGCCATTTTCAGGGATCTATGTATCTGCACACCAAGATCCCTCTGTTCCTCCACACTGCGAAGAATCCTATCCTTAATCCTGTACTCAGCTTTCAAATTCGACTTTCCAAAATGCATCACCTTGCATTTATCCAGGTTGAAGTCCATCTGCCACCTCTCAGCCCATCTCTGCATCCTGTCAATGTCCCGCTGCAGCCTACAACAGCCCTCTATACTGTCAACGACACCTTTGTGTCGTCTGCAAACTGGCTAACCCATCCTTCAATCCCCTCATCCAAGTCATTAATAAAAATTACAAACAGTAGAGGCCCAAGGACAAAGTCCTGTGGAACACCACTCACCACAGACTTCCAGGCAGACAATCACTGTGACAAACTTTGTCTCTATCTGACACTCTCTGAGACAAACTGTGAAACTGTCTGAGACACACTGAGACATCCGCCGCCTGCGTCTCCGCGCCTACTTCTTCAACCAGGATTACCGCCGACCCTCTGACGACCCCTTCCCACGACTCCAGCACACCCATCCTCCTGGACACCCCGTGCTGGCCACTTACCCGCCCTCGATCTCTTCATAGCCATGCCGCCGCGACATTTCACGCCTCAACCTGTCCACCCCTCTTACCCATTCCAATCTCTCACCCTCGCAACGTGCAGCCCTCCAACCCTAAACTCAGCATCAAACCGGCAGACAAGGGAGGCGCGGTGGCAGTTTGGCACACATTGCTGAGTCTAAACGCCAGCTCGCGGACACCTCCTCCTACTACCCCCTTGACCATGACACCACCTCCCACCACCAAACCGTCATCTCCCAGACCATCCATAACCTCATCACCTCAGGGAATCTCCCATCCAATGCCTACAACCTCATAGTCCCATAACCCCGCACCGCCCGTTTATACCTCCTGCTCAAAATCCACAAATCTGACTGCCCCGGCCGACCCATTGTCTCAGCCTGCTTCTGCCCCGCCGAACTCATCTCTGCCTACCTCAGCACGGTCCTGTCCCCCTTAGTCCAAGAACTCCCCACCTACATTCGGGACACCACCCACGTCCTCCACCTCCTCAATGATTTTCGCTTCCCCGACCCCTAATGCCTTATCTTCACCAGGGACATCCAGTTCCTATACACCTCCATCCCCATCACGAAGGCCTCAAACACCTCCGCTTCTTCCATTTCCGCTGACCCAACTAGTACCCTTCCACTGACACTCTCCTTCGACTGACTGAACTGGTCCTCACCTTGAACAACTTCCCTTTCCAATTCTCCACTTCCTCCAAACCAAAGGAGTAGCCATGGGCACCCGCATGGTCTCCAGCTATGCCTGCCTCGATATGTGGAACAGTCCGTCTTCCACAGCTACACTAGCACCGCCCCCCCCCACCTTTTCCTCCACTACATCGATGACTGTATCGGCGCTACCTCGTGCTTCCGCGAGGAGGTTGAACAGTTCTTCCACTTTACTAACACTTTCCACCCGACCTCAAAATTACCTGGACCGTCTCAGACTCGTCCCTCCCCTTCCTCGACCTCTCCATTACTATCTCGGTCGACCGACTCAACACGGACATTTACTATAAACCGAGCAACTCCCACAGCTACCTAAATTACACCTCCTCCCACCCTGCCCCCGTAAAAAACACCATCCCATATTCCCAATTCCTTCGCCTCCGCCACATCTGCTCCCAGGAGGACAAATTCCAATACCGAACACCCCAGATGACCTTCTTCTTCAAAGACTGCAATTTCCTCTCAGACGTGGTCGACGATGCTCTCCACACCATCTCCTCCACTTCCCGCTCCTCCGCCCTTGAACCCCGCCCCTCCAATCGCTACCAGGACAGAACCCCACTGGTCCTCACCTACCTCCACACCAACCTGCAGATACATCGTCATTTCCACCAACTCCAAGGATATATTTCCCTCCCCTCCGCTATCAGCGTTCCAGAAAGACCACTCCGTCTGCGACTCCCTCGTCAGGTCCACACCCCCAGCAAACCCAATCTCCACTCCCGGCACCTTCCCCTGCAATCGCAAGAAATGCAAAACTTGCGCCCTCACCTCCCCCCTTACTTCCCTCCAAGGGCCCAAGCGATCCATGCATGTCCTTCACAAATTCACTTGCACATATACACACATCATTTACTGCATCCGCTGCACACGATGTGGCCTCCTCTACATGGGGGAGACAGGCGGACTATTTGCGGAACGTTTCAGAGAACACCTCTGGGACACCGCACCAACCAACCCAACCGCCCCGTGGCTGAACACTTAACTCCCCCTCCCACTCCACCAAGGACATGCAGGTCCTTGGCTTCCTCCATCGCCAGACCATAGCATCACGACGCCTGGAGGAAGAGCTCCTCATCTTCCGCCTGGGAACCCACCACCCACAAGGGATGAATGCAGATTTCTCCAGTTTCCTCATTTCCTAGCCCCCCACCTTATATCAGTCCCAAACCTCTGACTTAGCACCGCCTCCGTGATCTGCAATCTTCTTCCTGACCTCTCCGCCCCACCCCCTCTCCGGCCTATCACCCTCACCTTAACCTCCTTCCAACTATCGCATTCCCAACGCCCCTCCCCCAAGTCCCTCCTCCCTACCTTTTTTATCTTAGCATGCTTGGAACAACTTCCTCCTTCCTGAAGAAGGCTTATGCCCGAAACGTCGACTCTCCTGCTCCTTGGATGCTGTCTGACCTGCTGCACTTTTCCAGCAACACAAATTTCAACACTGAGACATTCTCTGACTCTCTCTGAGACACACTGTGACACTCTCTGACTCTCACTACCACTCTCTGAGTCACTCTGTGATACTGTGTGACTCTATCTGACACTCTCTGAATCCCACTGTGTCACACTCTGAGATATACTGTGCCACTCTCTGACACACTGTGTCACACACTTACACTCTCTGATTCTCTATGACAGTCTCTGAGACACATTGTGATACACTGTGACACTCTCACAGAAATGCTGTGCCACCCTCTGAGACACTGTGACACTCTCTGTTACTCTCTGAGACACATTGTGACAATCCCTGACTCTCTCTGACATTATGAGACACACTGTGACACGGTCTGACACTCTTTGAGACACGCTGTGACACTCTCTGTCGCGATCTGTGACACGCTGTGACACCCCCTGAAAATGTGAGACAATCTGTGACACTCTCTGAGACGCAGTATGACGCACTGTGACACTTTCTGACTTACTCTCTGATACACACTGTGATACCGTCTCACACTCTCTGACACTCACTGAGACACACTGTGACACTCTCTGTCTCTATCTGACATTCTCTGAGTCCCACTGTGTCACACTTTGAGATATAATGTGCCACTATCTGACTGTCTCTGACACTGACTGACACTCTGCGATACGCTGTGACACTCTCTGAGACATACTGTGCTACTCTCTGACATACTGTGACAGTCTCTGACTCTCACTGACACACGATGTGACACTCTCTAACACACTTTGTCACTGTCTGACTCACTCTGACACTGACTTTACTCTCTGAGACACTGAACCTTTCTGAAACTCTCTGAGACACGCTGATACACACTCTGAGACATACTATGACACACTTCGACACTCTCTGAGACAACTGCGACTTTCTTACAGACATACTGTCACAGTCTCTTTCTCTCTCTGAGACACACTGTGAAACTCTCTGACACAGTGAGACACGCTGTGACACTCTCTGACACTCTCTGAATCACAATGTTACACTGTCTGACTGTCTCTGACTCTGATTTTACTCTCTGAGACACTATGACACTTTCAGATATTCTCTGAGACACACTGTGACTCTCTATGCCTCTCTCTGAGAGACACTATCACACTCTCTAACAAACTCCGTGTAACACTGTGACACTCTTTGATGCTCTCTGACACTGAGACACACTATGACACTTTCTGACACACACTGAAACATACTGTGACACTCTCTGATTCTCTGTGACACTCTCTGAGACACATTGTGACACATTCTGACATTCTTTGAGACACACTGCAACACTCTCACAGACATACTGTGCGACTCTCTCAGGCCTTGTGACACTTTCTGTCTCTCTTTGAGACATACTGATACTGTCTGACACTCTCTGAGACATACTGTGTAACTCTCTTTCACGATCTGAGACACAGTGTGACACCCTCTGAAACTGTGATACACACTGTGACACTCTCTGAGACGCAGTATGACACACTGTGACACTCTCTGACTCTCTCAGACACACTGTGATATCGGCTGACTCTCTCTGACACTCTCTGAGATACACTGTGACACTCTCTGTCTCTGTCTGACACTCTCAGTCACACTGTATCACACTCTGATTTATACTGTGCCATTCTCTGACATACTGTGACCGTCTCTGACCATCTCTGAAACACACAGTGACACTCTCCGACACACTGTGACACACTGTGTCACACACTGATACTCTCTGATTCTCTGTGACACTCTCTGCGACACATTGTGACACACTCTGCCATTCTCTGAGACACACTGTGACACTCTCACAGACATACTGTGCCACTCTCTGAGACAATGTGACACTCCCTGTCTCTCTCTGGGACACACTGTTACACTCCTTGACTCTCTCAGACACTATGAGACACACTGTGACACTGTCAGACACTCTCTGAGACACACTGTGACACTCTCTGTCGCGATCTGAGACACAATGTGACACCCCCTGAAACTGTGAGACAAGGTGTGACACTCTCTGACACTTTCAGAGACGCAGTATGACACACGATGACACTCTCTGACTTACTCTGTGCCACACACTATGATACCGTCTAACACTCTCTGACACAGACTGTGGCACACTCTGTCACTATCTGACACTCTTTGAGTCCCACTGTGTCACACTCTGAGACATACTGTGCCACTCTCTGACTCTCTCTGACACTGACTGACACTCTCCGATACATTGTCACACTCTCTGAGACATACTGTGCCACTCTCTGACATACTCTGACAGTCTCTGACTCTCGCTGAAACACACTGTGACACTCTCTGACACGCATTGTCACTGTCTGACTCTCTCTGACACTGACGTTACTCTCTGAGACACTGTGAGCCTTTCTGGCACTCTCTGAGACACACTGTGACACACTCTGAGACAAACTGTGACACATTTCGACACTCTCTGAGACACATTAGTGGGCGGCACGGTGGCACAGTGGTTAGCATTGCTGCCTCACAGCGCCTGAGACCCGTGTTCAATTCCTGCCTCAGGCGACTGACTGTGTGGAGTTTGCACATTCTCCCCGTGTCTGCGTGGGTTTCCTCCAGGTGCTCCGGTTTCCTCCCACAGTCCAAAGATATGCAGGTTAGGTGAATTGGCCACGCTAAATTGCCCGTAGTGTTAGGTAAGGGGTAAATGTAGGGGTATGGGTGGGTTGCGCTTCGGCGGGTCGGTGTGGACATGTTGGGCCGAAGGGCCTGTTTCCACATTGTAATGTAATCTAATCTAAACATTATGACATTCTTACAGACATACTGTGACACTCTCCGACGCAGTGAGACACACTGTGATACTCTCTGACACAGTGAGACACACTGTGACACTCTCTGAGACATGCTGCGCTGCGTCTCTCTAACACACTGTGCCAGTCTCCGACTCTCTCTGAAACACACTGTGACACTCTCTGACATACTGTGACACACTGCGTCACATAGTGACACTCTCTGAATCTCTGTGACACTCTCTGAGACACATTGTGACACTCTCTGTCGCGATCTGAGACACACTGTGACACGCCCTGAAACTGTGAGACAAACTGTGACACTCTTTGATACTCTCTGAGATGCAGTAAGACACACTGTGACACTCTCTGAGAACACTGTGATACCGTCTGACTCTATCTGACACACTCTGAGACACACTGTCCCTCTCTGACACTCTCTGACTCCCACTGGTCACACTCTGAGATATACATTGCCACTCCCTGACTCTCTCTGGCACTGATAGACACTCTCTGATACATTGTGACACTCTCTGAGACACTATGACACTCTCTGACTCTCTCTGAAACACACTGTGACACTCTCTGACACACTGTGACATTCTCTGACACATTGCAACACTCTGTGACTCTCCAACAGACTGCGACACACTGTGACAAACGCTGACTCTGTCTGACACTCTCTGAGACACACGGTGACATTCTCTGTCTCTATCTGAGACACCCTGTGACACTCCCTGAAACTGTGAGACACACTGTGATACTCTCTGTCATTTTCTGATACTGTCTGAGACGCAGTATGACACACTGTGACACTCTCTGACTCTCTCTGAGACACACTCTGATACTATCTGACTCTCTCTGAAACTCTATGAGACACACTGTGACACTCCCTGCCTCTCCCTGACACTCTCTGAGACACAGTATGTCACTCTCTAACAGACTGTGACACACTGTGCAACTCTCTGACACTCTCTGAGACATACTGTGACACTTTCGGACTCTCGCTGAGACATAGTGTGCTACTCTCGGACACACTGTCACTCTCTGACACACTGTGACACTCTCTGACTCTCTCTGACACTGACTTTACTCTCTGAGACACTGAACCTTTCTGACACTCTCTGAGACACACTGTGACGCTCTCTGTCTCTCTCTCTCTGAGACACTCTGTGACACTCTCTGAAAAACTCAGTGAAACACTGTGACACTCTCCACTCTCTCTGACACTCCCTGAGACACACTGTGACACTCTGTGACACACTGTGACACTCGCTGTAATACACAATGACATTCTCTGAGACATGCTCTGAGACATACTGTGACCCCCTTCGACACTCTCTGAGTCAGAGTGACACTCTCTGTCTCTCTCTGACACAAACTGTGACACATTCTCTGACACAGTGAGACACACTGTGACTCTCTCTGAAACTCCCTGACACTCTCTGAGACCCACTGGGACTCTCCGTGACACGCTGTAACACTCACTGAACTATACGATGACACTCTCTGAGACATACTCTGATACATACTGTGACATCCTCCGACACACTCTGAAACAGTGTGACACTCTTTGACTCTCTCTGAGACAAACTGTGACACACTTTCTGACACAGTGATACACACTGTGACCCTCTCTGAATCTCTCTGAGACATACTGTGACACTCTCTGAAACACTCTGACACTCTAAGAGACACAGTATGACACACTGTGACACTCTGTGACTCTCTGACACTCTCAAACACACAATGACACTCTCCAACACCCTCTGAGGTACAAGGTAATACTATCTGACTGTCTCTGACACTCTTTAAGACTCACTGTGACACTGTCAGTCTCTATCTGGAACACACTGTGACAACTTCTGAAACTAAGAGACACATGTGACAATCTCTGACAGACTGTGACACACTGTGACACTCTCTGACGCTCTTTGACACTGAGACACAAAATGAAACACTCTGACACTCTCTGAGCACTCTGTGACTCTCTCTGATTCTCTGTGAAACTCTATGAGACACATTGTAACACCCTCTGACACTCTGAGGCACACTGTGACACTCTCTGACTCTCTCTGATACTCTCTGAGACACACTGTGACACACTCTGAAACTCTCTGACACTCTGAAACACAATATGACATTCTCTGACTTTGTCTGACACTGATCTTACTCTCTGAGACACTGTGACCCTTTCTGACACTCTCTGAGACACACTGTGACGCTGTCTGTCTCTATCTGAGACACACTGTGACACGCTATTGTCTCTCAGAGACACACTGTGATACCCTCTGAAAAACTCCGTGCAACACTGTGACACGCTTTGATGCTTTTTGACACTCTCTGAGACAATGTGACACTCACTGTATCTCTGAGACGCACTGTGACACACTCTCTGACTCATTGAAACACGCTGTGACATATTGTGCTGCAACTCTCTGACACATTATGAAAGTCTCTGACTCTCTCTGAAACACAATGTGACAATCTCTGACTGTCTCTGTCGCTCGCTGAGACATATGGTGGCACTCTCTGACACACTGTGACAGACTTTGACACTCTCTGAGACACAGTGTGACACTCTCTGAAACTCTCTGACACTCTCTGGCTCTCTGTAACACTCTCTGACAATCTGTAAGACGCACTGTGACACTTTCTGTCTCTCTCTCTGAGACACACTGTGACACTCTATGTCTCTCTCTGTGACACAATGTGACACTCTCTGAGAAATTCCGTTAAACACATTGACACTCTCTACACTCTCTGAGACGCACGGTGACACTCTCTGACAGATTGTGACACACAGTCACACACTGTGACTCTCTCTGAGACGCAGTATGACACACTGTGACACTCTCTGACACACACTGTGATACCGTCTGACACTCTCTGACACTCTCTGACACCCACTGTGTCACACTCTGAGATATACTGTGCCACTCTCTGACTCTCTCTGACACTGCGACACTCTCTGATACACTGTGACACTCTCTGAGACATGCTGTGCCAGTCTCTGACACACTGTGACACGCTGTGACTCTCTCTGAAACACACTCTGACACTCTCTGACACACTGTGACACACTGGGTCACACACTGGCACTCTCTGATTCTCTGTGACACTCTCTGAGACACATAGTGATGCACTCTGACATTCTCTGCGATACTCTGTAACACTCTGACACTCTCTGAGGCGCAGTATGACACACTGTGACACTCTCTGAGACACACTATGATACCATATGACTCTCTCTGACACTCTCTGAGACAATAGACGATAGACTATAGGTGCAGGAGTAGGCCATTCTGCCCTTCGAGCCTGCACCACCATTAAATATGATCATGGCTGATCATCCTTAATCAGTATCCTGTTCCTGCCTTATCTCCATAACCCTTGATTCCACAATAATTGAAAGCTCTATCCCACTCTTTCTTAAATGAATCCAGAGACTGGGCCTACACTGCCCTCTGGGGCAGAGCATTCCACACAGCCACCACTCTCTGGGTGAAGAAGTTTCTCCTCATCTCTGTCCTCAATGGTCTATCCCGTATTTTTAAACCGTGTCCTCTGGTTCGGCACTCACCCATCAGCGGAAACATGTTTCCTGCCTGCAGAGTGTCCAATCCTTTAATAATCTTATATGTCTCAATCAGATCCCCTCTCAGTCTTCTAAGCTCAATGGTATACAAGCCCAGTCGCTCCAGTCTTGCAGAGTAAGGTAATCCCTCCATTCCAGGAATTGACCTCATGAATCTACGCTGCACTCGCACAATAGCCAGAATGTCTTTCCTCAAATTTGGAGACCAGAACTGCACGCAGTACTCCAGGTGCGGTCTCACCAGGGCCCTGTACAGCCGCAGAAGCAAAAAGAGGTCATCGTTGTGTTAAACCTCATGGGATGGGTGAGATAGTAGATAAATATTTCGTGTCACCTTTCACAGTGGAGGAGGAAGAACACGTTAGAGAAGTCACGGAAAACAATACTGCCTGCTTGCACACTAACTCACTCAATCCATCACTGTCACTCTCACTATCTTGCACACATCCCTAACGTCATGCTCACCGCCTTGAACACACTGCCAGGGTCATGTTTACTCCCACCCACACACCTACACCATCCCAATCACTCTCCTGAACACTTGTCCACCAGTTTATTCAGACACCCGCCAACCCCTCCCCCCCACCATTAAGTGGATCCCTGGCACAGTCATCCGCCATCACGCTCTCAACCCCACACACATCCTCAAAGACTTGCTTACTCCTGCGCACACTCACCCAGCATCACGTTTACTCCCATGCAATTGCGCACTGTCACCCTCACTGACCCAAATATTCCTTCACCATTATGGTCACTGCCCCGCACACATCCTCATCATTACTCTCACTCTCCAGCACACTTTTCTAATACCACCCTAGATCCTTCACTCCCTTGCATGCTTCCGCAAACCGTTCTGCTCACCCATCTGCGCAGTCCCACACTATCATGCTGAGTCCCCCACACAGTCCTCCAATGGCATTCTTGCTCCCACACACACTCCTCCAATGGCACACTTGCTCACACACCCACAAACATCCCACGATGGCAGACACTTCCCAGCACACTCCCTAACCATGATACTCAAGTCCTTTGCTATGCATGGTCCGCCACACACTGCTTTAACGTTATGCTTCCTTCCTGTTCATTCCCTCACCGTCATGTACACTGTCTAGCCCACTCTACTACCATCACCCTTGCTCCCCACCAACATGCACACTGTCCTACTCATTCTCCTGTCACCCTCACTCTCTCACACTCTCAGTCATTCATACCATTACTCAATGCACACAAGCCCAACACCTCTATCACATCACCATGTCATTCATACCATCATACTCACGCACACGCGCACTCGCCTACCATCAGGTTCACGACGCTGTCAATTCCCACACCAACTCCCTCACTCTTCCGCACACTCGCCCAGAATAACAGTCACTCTGCCTCAAACTCACCCACTGTCAAGCTCAGCAAAATGCACACTATTGCACATTTATGCTCACTACCATGCACACAGCCCCAATATCACACTAATACGCCCACAAACTCCCACGCCATCACATTCACTCTCCTTTGCAATCACGCATCATCATGCTCAATCCTCCAGACAAAACCATGCCATTCTAATTAATCCTGCGCATAGTCCCCACGATCATGTGCACTCACCTTCACAGTCCCAACATCACGCCCATTCACCGTGTCCTCCCACAACATGAGGCTTACACTCACCAATGATCAAGATCACTCCTCCAGGCAATACCACACCGTCACACTTGTTCCCCCACACTTTCCCTCACCGTCACTGTCACTCCCCGCACGCTTCCCCAATGGCATACTCTCGACCCTGCCCTCTTCCCCACTATCAATCTCATTCCCTTGCACACTCATGGACCATCAAAATCACGACCCCTCATTCTTATCCACAGTCACGTTCACTCCCTCACTCATGTTCCCCACGTTGTGCTCACACCCGCACACTTGTTCCCAGAATCAAACTCCATGTGCCACTCTTGCCAAACATCCCTCCCACTCGCTGGCACACAATCCTCACACTCGCCAAGCATCACCATCTTCTCTTGCACTCAACGCCAATCACTGGCTCACGATAATAATCAGTCCAGATACACTCCCCCACAATCTATCTCATACTCTCAGACACACACCTAACGTCATGATCACTCCCTCACACACTACCCTTGCATCACGTGCTCTCCAACACACACTCCCATACCATCCCGCGCTTCCTCCCGCACACTGACCAACCATTATGCTTACTCGCTCTAACAATACTCCAGCATCACATCACTACCCCGCACAGTCACAGTATTCCCACTCTAACTTCACCTCACACTTCACCACTATCCTGCTCACTCTGCCACACACTCCCCACTTGCACCTTCACGCCCTCGTACAATTCCACACTTACTCACCCCTACACTCACTCCACCATCATGCTCAATAACCTGCACATTCCAACACAGTCCCCTGCACTCTGATGCACAATGCATGAATGCCACTCTTATTCCCTCACTCAAACCCCGTGCAGTCCACAGTACACTCTACCACCGTCATGCCCTCTCCCCATATGCTGTCACACCAACACAACTAACAGCCCACATTCCCCCGACCTTCGCACTAACTCCACTACGCTCTCCCCAAACATTACTGTCAGTTGCTGCACACTAATCCACGGTCATGTTCTCTCCCCCAGACACACCCACACCAACACAGTCACTTGCCCACTCATTCACATACAGTCTGGCATACTCCCCCGGACACTCCCCCACCATCTATCTCGCTTCACGCACACTCCCACCCCGTCAGCCTCACTCTACCATGGACTAGCAAAACCACCACGCACACTCCTCGCACACTCTCCCATGACCATTTCCGCTCCCTTGTACACTTCCCCACCATCACACAGATTCTCTACACACTCCTCGTACACTGTCTCACCAGTACGATCCATCCCCTATTAACTCCAATACCCTCTTGCACAATGCCTCGCATTTTGCTCCATTGACATGCTCACACTCTACTGTGTCACACATTATCACGTTCAGTCTGCTGCACATTCCCCACCCTCACACTAACTCTTCACACTCACCTCCACCGTCATGCATACTCACCTGCACACTACCCCTCCCTCATCTTCACTCCAAAGCACTTCACCTCACCGCAACTCTCACTCCCAGATAGACTCCAATATCGACGCCGTCGGTGCATTACACACGTCTCACCATTATGTTCATCTTCTGCACGCTCCCAGATCGTCATGCGCACTTTTCCAAACAATGTCCCATCATTACATTTACTATCTAGCCCTCTCCTGCATCGCCACTCTCACTGCTTAGCATGCACCTGCACCATCACACTCATGCCCCCACATATCTCTCCACAGCTATGTTCACTCCCCCACCCAATCCTCACCGTAACGCCCACTTCCTGTGCACACTCATACGGTCACGCACATTCCTCCGCACTCGGCCACACCATCAACTTTACTCCAGTGTATCCTCTATCCTCTCAACACCCACTCCCATGCACACTCCAACACCATCATACTCCCTCGGCCACACATATCCGCTCACGATCACACTCACCCCGTCACACACTCTCCCACTGTCATGAAGACTACTTGTCCCCCTTTGCCACATTATCGCCCTTGCACAGTCCCGCAGCAATATACTCACGCAACCACACACTGTGGCGCATCAACCTGCTCACTCGAAACCAATACTCTTACTCTCCCGCACACTCGCCCAATGTCATGCTCACTCTCTTGCATATTCCCAAAGCATCATGCTAACTTCCATATGCAATCACAACCCGTCCCTGTCACTCTCCCACGCACTTTCCCACCATTGCACTCAATCGACCGCCTACTCTCCCAGCGGCACATTCTCTGCCCCACAAACTCACCCGACTGTCACGCTCCACACTATCACACACACTTTTCCGCACGCTTCCCATTTTCACCATCATTCCCTCAAATTCTACCCACACACTCCCCCAGACACTCATCCCAGCATCACACTCATAGTCCCTCACACGTCAATAACATACCATGTACTCGGGTGCACACTCCACCGCTGTCACTCTCATTTCGTCATACACGCCCCTGAAACTCCAACACTGTCATCGTCACTGTCTCACACACACACACGTTACACACACCCCACATCCACCATCACACACATCCCCACCTTCATTCTCTCTCTGGATACACTTCGCCAACGTCACGTTCACTCCTCTGCCCACTCGCACACCATCATTGGCATACGCCCACACTTTAAAGCTCAATCGCCTGCTCACTCCACAACCATCCTGTACCCTCCCTGTTCACTTGCCACCAACATTCACAATGCCCCGTGCACACCCCAACAATCATGCTGACTCCATGCACACTTCACTACTGTAAAACGTACTGCCCCGTTCACTCCCCCACGATCGCATCAACACTCCCATACACTCTTCACCAAACTCACACTCGCCTGCTTACTCCCCGAAATTATACACATCTCCCACACACACCTACCCCATTCTGTTCACTCCACCGCAGTGAATACAACTATCACGCTCAAACCCGTGCACTCTTCCTCAGAATTCTGCACACAAACCTGCACCCCCCTCCCAAACTGGCACGCTCAGAGTGCCGCACAATCCTTCATGGTCATTCTCACTCCCTGCACACTCCATACCATCATGCCCAAGGGACTAATGAATTACCCAGTGTTACACTCACTCCCCGCAGTCTCCCACAAAATTACACGCAATGCCAGTACACTCCCCACATCATCGTTCTCACTCACCTCCACATAATCACATGCACTTCCCCACCATCCCGCTTCCTCGCATGCTCACTCTCGCAACGTAACATGCACTCCCCCAAACACCTCCCACATGGCTGCGCTCACTCTCCCTCACACTCCACCACTGTCACAGTTAATATGTTGTGCTCTCCCCTGTCCACATCACTCGCTTACACACCGCTCTGCACGTTCCCCCATCGTCAGGCTCACTGTCTCTGACAATCCCCACACTGTCCCGTACACTTCCCCACTACCCTGCACACTCCCCGCATACTTCCCAACCGCTAATCTCACAAAAATGCACTCTTCTTCGCAAAATCCCTCACTGATTGCACACTCCAGCACCGTAACTCTTCCTCCGCTGCACATGCCCCCACCAACACGTTCACATCCTGCACATACCCGCACCATCACTCTCACTTACCAACACTTTCGCCCACCAGTATACTCCCTCTGCGGAAACACTCACTCACCATCACTCTCTCTCTCCCACCGTCACGATATCTCCCTCGCACACTCCTGCACCATCACACTCACGCTCACACATGCTTGCACACTGCTACGCACACTCTCCCATGCACTTGCCCACCGTTATTCTCATTCCCACACATTCTGTTCCCGGATCACGCTCTCTGTCCCGCACAATTCCCTCAACATCACTCTCAACCTCCAATCACAACACAACAACCTCACCATGTCTCACGTGTACAACCCTGCTCACTCTCCCACAATCACGCTCACTGCACCACAATCTCCACTGCAATCACACTCCCTTTCCTGCCAACTCACCAGTTTTCAAACACACTCTCTCATACACAATGTAGCACCGTGCTCACGCCCACGCCCAATCAAACACCATCCTGATCATTCGCTTGCGCTCTCCCCGACCACCATGCTCACTCACTCTATCACCATCACATTTACCATCCTGGACACTCACTCCATTGCCATGCTCCGACGTCCTCACAACTCACCACCATTCTGCAGACTCTACCACACATTCCAGCAGCATCGCTCTGCTTCCCTCATAGGCTCATATGCACATTTCATCCGTCTCCCTCACTCCCACACAAACTCTCCGGTGCACTCCCTTACACACTCCCCAACGATCATGTTCTCCCGCCCACATACTCTCGCATCAACACTCTCAATCGTACACACACAACCCCACATGACGCTCACTTTCTTGTAGATTCAGAAGTTTTAATTATCAATCGAGGCACACACTTCCACCGTCACGGAAACACTTCTGCACATTCTCCCACTATCACAGTAATGCTACTTGTACAAGTCCAGACCATTGTTATCATCACATGCATACTGCACACATACTGTCTCGCTCAATGTCCCGCACGCACCCACACTATCAGGTTCACTCCCCACCACATTATTCCACCATCAAAATTACTCCCCCACATATTCCCCCACCACCAAGTTCACCTCCCTGTACACTCACACACCATCATGGTCACTAATCCGCGCACACCCCATCGTCACGCTCACTTACAGAGACACTCCCCTACAATCACACTCACTTCCCTACTCTCTCTGTCACCCATGCAAACTGCGCTGGTCACTCATCCGCAGTCCCGTACACTCCCCTGCCTACAACCCCACCATTACGCATACTCCTCAAAGAGTCCTAGACGCCAGGTTCACTTCCCTCCTGGCTTATACATGATAGTGTACACTCCTAACTCACGAGATCCTCACTAGCGCACTGACTTCACCTACACATCCTTACATTCCCTCTCAGTCCACCTCTGACCTCTACGCCGTTCACTGTCCCACACATTCTTCCAACATCATGCTGTCTTTGCCACGCACTCCCTCACCATCATGCGCACGCTCCCCCATATCCACCTACCAGCAAGCTCAATGCCTCGCCCACTCCACCACAGTTACGCACATTCGTCAATGCACTCCCACAGGTTTATTTTCATTGCCCTTCATAATCACCCATCATCGTGCTCTTTACTCTGCACACAACCGCGCACAATCACCCATCGTCAAGCCGACTCTCCCAGACACTCCCACAGCGACACGCTCACTCCACTGCAAATTTCCTCACCATCACACCCCCTCCCCCACACACTCACACACTATCACACTAACTCCACTGCATATTCCCCCTCTACCAGGCACACACCGCTGCACATTATCCCATTGTCAAAGTCGCTCCCAAACAATCAGACACACTCCTTCCCACACACACATAGAATCAAACAATATTTTTTGTCAGTGTTCACACTGGAAAAAGACGGTCATGCCATATCAAGTTCTGGGATACCGAATATTAGACCAAATGAGATTGAGGTTCACAAGAAGGAGACCTTAGGAATTCGTGAAAGTCTATAAATCCGCTGGGCAGAATGGGATTTACCTAGGATTCTCTGGGAACAGAGGGAGAGAATTGTTGAGTGGTTGGCTTTGTTCCTAATGTCGTCATTATCTACAGGAATAGTGCCAGAAGACTGGAGGATAGCAAATGTTGATCCCTTGTACAAGACGGGGACTAGAGACAATCCTGGAAATTATTGACCAGTGGACCTTACTTCGATTCTGTGTAATGGGTTGGAAAATGTAACAAGATATATGATTTAAAACATCTAGGAAGGAATAAGAATGATTAGTGATCGTCAAGACTGTTTTATCAAGGGTAGTTCGTGCCTCACAAACCTTATTCAGATCTTTGAGAAGGTGAACAAACAGGTGGATGAGAGTAAAATGATTAATGCGATGCATCTGGATTTCAGGAAGGCGTTTGATCAGGTTTCCACGGAGGCTGTTGCATAAAATTCGGAGTTATCGGATTGAGAATGTCTCAGCAGTTAAATCAGAAATTGGTTAGCTAACACATTATGATGGAAAATGTTCATCCTGACGTTTCGATACGAGTGATGTAACGCAAGGATCGGTTTTGTGTCCACTGCTGTTTGTCCTTTTAAACATGATCTGGATGAGGTTAGAGAAGGATGAGTGAAGTAAAATTGCGGATGTCACTGAGGTCGGCGGAGCTGTGCGTAGTGCTCAAGGATGTTATAAGTCACAGAAGGACACAGATAAACTGCTGAGGTGAGCTGAGAGGTGATAAATTGAGTTTAATTCCGAAAAGTGTGAGGTGATTTACTTTGTAAGGAGTTACAAGAATGCAGAACACAGGTCTAATGGTCAGATTCTTGGTTGTATAGATGGGGACAGGTGTCAAATCATAGATTGCTGCAAGGTTCAATCCAGGTTGATAACTTTGTTCAGAAGCCATAATGTGTGTTCGCTTTTATTGGTAGAGCGATTGCGTTTCAGAGTCATGAGATCATGCTGCAGATGAATAAAGCTCAGGTGCAGTTGCAGTTGTAGCATTGTGGAAGATCTGGTCACCGCATTATGGGAAGGATGCGGAAGCTTTGAGAAGGGTTCAGAGCAGATTTACCAGGATGTTGTCTGGTATGGAGGGAATGTCATACAAGGATGGTCTGAAGGACTTGTTTTCGTTCGAGTGACGGAAGTTGAGAAGTAGCTTAACTGAGACATATAAGATAGGGTGGGCAGTGAGAACATTTTTCCTCGGATGGTGATAGCTAGCACGAGGGTACAAAGCGTTAAACTGGGGGATGATTGTTGGAGCATAGATATCAGAGGTACATCCTTTATTCAGAGAGTAGTAGGCGCGAGAAACAGCCTGCTGCAACTGTAGAAGAGACACCAAATTTAAGGGCACTTAAAAGGTCATTGGACAAATATATGGATGAACGTGGAATAGTGTCGTTTAGATAGGCTTCAGGTTCGTTTCGCATTTTGGTGCAACATCGAGAGCTAAATAATCTGTCCTGTCCTGTATTGTTCTATGGCCTACCACATTCACTCAGCCGTGCACTCCATCTTATCGAACTCAATCCTCTCTATAATCCCATACCTAAGGTCCCAATCTCCCACATACTCTCCCACTGTCACACTCATTCCCCGCATACTACAACATCATCACATTCACTTCCCTGCACTCTCACCAGCGTCACGTTCATTCAATTGCACGCTCTCACACCGTTTTGCTCACTCGCCTGCGCACATTCCTACTGTCACATTCTCTCCCACACTCATTCCCTGCACACGTCACTGTTCTCACATTGACTCGCTGAACATTCCTAACCCATCAGGCTCACTGTCCTGCACAATTCGACACCATCATGCCAAGTCGCCATCCACTCCACCACTTTCACTGTCACTCCCACACACACTCCGTCACCGTCACGTTCACTCTGCACACTGCCCCACTTTCACACGGTGTCCTCCGCACACTACACCACTATCACGCTCTCCTCCACACACGTCTCCACCAGCACACTCACTTCAATGCCCTCTCAGCCACTGTAAAGCTCATGCCCCCGCACACTGCCTCACTGCCACTTTCGCTCCACTGAATACTGCCCCAATGTCACGCTAACTCACCCAGATAAAACCGGCCCCGAATGCTCACTATCCCACATGCTGCATCTCTGTTCCGCACACTATCGGACACAATTCCCAGCCATCACGCGCACTCTCCATGCACGTCCCCCACCATCACACTCACTCACCTGCACTCACCCGAATTCCGTGCCTCCTCCGCTGCACAACCTACTGCCGTCAGAGTCACTCCCATGCACACTTACACACTGTCATGCACCTTGATGTACACTGCACCACCCTCACAATCATTCCACCGCACACTCCCCCATTGTAAGCTCACTCTCCCTGCCCACTAAGCCACAGAAACACTATTGCCATGTGTACGACAGCACTGTCACACTCACTCCACAGCACGAACGCCCACCTTCATACTAACTAATCTACACATTCCAGCACCATCACACTCACTCCGCCACACAATCGCAAACAAACAAACTCACTCACCTGCAAACACCCCTAACGTGATGCTGACTCCCCTAACATTACCACAACATCATTCTTACTCTACCACGCATTCACTCACCATTATGTTCACTCCCGCATACACTCTCCCACTGTCTTGCTCATTTTACTGAATATTCAACCACTGTCACACTCCCCTGCACACAACCCCACCGTTTCGTTCTCTTCTGCAAACACTGTCCCTCCATCACGCTCACTCCCCCGCATATGTGTTGAACCTCACATTCACTGTCTCTCCACACTGCCTACCATCACATTCATCCGTCACTGACTCACCTACGTCCATGCTTATTGGTCAGCAAACTTTACCACTATCATGCTCACTCCCTTGCTCACTACCCCATCAACATGTGGACTCCTCCGGTTACTCCACCACCATCACAGACACTCCCCTGCTCCCTTTCCCCCAGTCATGGTCACTGCCCCGCTCACTCCCCGTGATCTCTCATATTTCCCCATTGACTTCATCACAATCATTATCACTCCGCGGTGTCCTCATCCACCTTTCTGCACGCTACTGTGCTCACTCTCCCCAGTTCACTCATTCTCCCATTCACATCCACACCATCAATTAAAATACCCTTACACACTCCAAACTGTCAAATTCACTCCCTGACTATCACGCATTCTCCTCTGCACTCTGCCATCCATCACACTCACTTTCTGGCACACTGTCCTATCTTCATTCTGGCTTCCAAACACACCTCTGCACCATCAGGTTCACTCATCTGCACGTTTTCACACCGTCAGGCACAACCCCCACAGACACCACTACCTTCAGTATCACTCACCCACACATTCCCCCACCGACACGCTCATTTGTCCTCACCCTACCCCTCCTTCATGCTCACTATCCCTCACACCCTCCAACGTCACGATCACTCCCCTGGATGCTACCCCAACCGCACACTCACATACCTGCTCTGTCCCCCACCATCAAACTCATTGCACTCCACTCGCCCCACTGTCAGTTCATGCTGCTGCACTCTTCGCCATCGTCACGCTCACTCTCCATACATACAACCATCCATCCAGCTCATTCCCCTGAACACTTCCACACCATCATTCCCACTCGCTGCTCATTCCCGCAGTGTCAATCTCACTATCTGCACTCTCCACCACCATCATACTCATTCTCCCCGCAAGCTATAATACTAACAGACTCTCCACACACTAATTTACCATATCACTCACTTCCTCAAACAATCCCCACTGCCGCGCACACTCCCCACAGAAGCCATCGCCGTCACCATCACTGAGCACACCTCAACCACATGCTTACTCCCTCACACACTCCCATACCATCAAACGCACTCCTCTGTACAATCCCCCACCGTCATGCTCACTCTTCTTCAGCGTCACGCACTCTCCCTCGCACACCCACCCACCACCACGCTCACTTACATACATGCTCCTCCACCGTCATGCTTACATCTTATCACACTCCCTCATCCTAACACTCACTGCCCTGCGCAGTCCTCCACCTTCTCGCTCACTCACCCGCACACAAGTTTACCATCCTGCTGTCAGCATAGTCTGGTTCGCTCCTGTGTACACTCCGAGACCATTATACTCACTCCCCCGCACAGGCACCCACTTTCATGCTCACTTCCCAGCACACTCGCTCAATGTCACGATCCCACACCACCTCTGTCACACTAACTAACCTGAACAGAATCCCACTGTCATGCCCACACGCCTGCATACTCACCAATCCGCACAACAACACTCCCTGCACACTACCCCACCGTCACTCACCCTCAGCCACAGACTACACTCCGTCGCATCAGTCCAATGCACACTCCCTCACCATCATGCAAACTGCCCTATACCTATACACCCCCACTGTCATACTCACTCCCCTCACTCCCCCACACTCAAATATATTTCCCCAGCCAATCCTCCACCATCACGCTCACTGCTCTGCACACTCTCACACCGTCACCCTCACTACTTCGCTCACTACCCTTGACCAACACACACCACCGCTCACTTTCCCACAATTATGATCACTCCACGGCACATTCACGCACCTTCATCACACTCCCGCACTTACCTCTGCACGGTCACACTCGTTCACACCTCACGTTCCCACCATCAAGCAAATACATTCACTCAATCCCCCATTATCATTCTAATTCCCCCGCTCATTGCTCAAAGATCACTCATACTCCTCGCTCACTTGCCCACCATCACACTCACTCTTTCGCATAATCTCTCACCGTGACTCTGAAACCCGGCAGTCTCGGCCAATGTCTTGCTCACTACCCCACCGTCATGTTGACTCTCCCACACACTACTGAACCTTAAGGCTCACTCCCTGCACTCTCCTCCACCATCAGATTAATTTCCCCTCAAACTCTGCCACTTCATGCTAACTTCCCTGAGCACTCCCCTACCGCCTTACGCACTGGCCCTCATACTCCCCCAAAATCACTTTGACTTCCATACCCAGTACTTCACCGTCATGCGCAACATCATTCTCACTGACCCTCCGTCAAGCTCAATCCTACGACACTCAATACCTGAGAACGAACCTGTTCAATCCTACCCAGAGAATCCTCTAGAAATGGCCTTCGAACCCATCCACACACAATCCCCTGTTGTCCCAACTTCAATCTTTCACCCTGGCCACAGCCAATGGTGCATTCCGTATATTTACCCCCGAGTAACGTTCAGTGTTCTCACTCCCACTGTGTCCCCTGTGAATGGCGTTTGGCCAAATGACCAGACTTCAACCCATTCAACGGACCGATGCTCCACAGCACCCCGTCTGTTACACAATCAACATACAATGGTCCACAGCACCACCAAACCCTGTCTCTGTTTCCTTGCAACGGAAGACGAGAGAGGATTCGAAGAACATAGGTTTGGAAAGACGGATGTTGGGAGGTAGAGAGTGCAATACCGAGCGAGAGAGTGATCGAGAATGGCGAAAGGGACAGTGAAACTGAGAGTGTGAACCGAAATAGGAGAGAGGACATAGGGACAGCGAGAGAGTTGGAAGGGTATATGGATAGAGACCCACAAAGCGGGAGCACTGGATTCTGCCGAAGGCTGGTCGAACTGGGTGATCCGAGGTGAAAGCAAGGATGGAGTGACTTACACCCATCACCTGAGATCAGCCCCGGTACACCTATCTTCCCTGAGGACCAGGACTTGGTGCAGAGTGGGTCTCTCTCCAGCTAAGCCTCTTCGCTACAAGCACATCCACAATATCTTTCACTCTGCTGCTTGGAACATTTTACTAAACACGTTTATTGTTTACAACTTGAAGTGATCGATACAGTTAGTGAGATGTTACTTTCTCACTGTCACCTGAGTTGTGAGAAGCTTTGAAATGTCCCTATAACTTCCTGTGGGATACGGTTCGACAAAACGACACGACCCTCAGACTGTTACCTCAGTGACAGGCTGTTTCTTTATTGAACCAATGAACTGAATCGAGAAAGCACTTTATGCGTTGATTATTGAATGATTGTAATTGATTTTTGATTTTGGGCAAAGGGATATTTCAACACGTTCTTCAGCTGGTTTCTGAATCTTTTCTGGGTTACGGCATAAATCATGGTGTTTGTGCAGCAACTGAAGAGCTGCAGTATGAAGCCCAATTCCTTCACAAAGGAACTTAGAAACATAGACGTTAATCCAATATGATACATCCGGTACCATATAGAAAACAACATTAACGTTGACCACAATAGGATGAAATTGGCCGAGATCGCAAACAGTAAAATGATAGATTTTTGTCGATTTCTCATTTCTGTGTCACACTCAGCGTTCGCATTATTGTGAGCCCGGAGTCTCCTGCGTGCTCTGCTGGTCACCAAGATGTGCCTGACGGTGAAAACATTAAGCAGAAAAATCAGGAGAAATGGGAGAGCCGGGGTTAGAATTTGGTGGAGGAACTCGATTGCGCTCCAGACTCGGGAGTAACGAATTTCCTTTTTTACATCACAAAACCAGGGGGCATTCTGCAGCCAATACCGATCTCTGAACATAAAATACCAGAAAATGTTTTTTAAACAGCTCAGCACAGTCACTGTTCCGAGGACCACAGCCGCCGTTTTCTCACTACAATATTTAGTTTTCAGCTTCTGGCAACAAATGGCCATAAACCGATCAAAAGTGAAAGTGACGGTGATCCAGACAGAACAGTCAACGGCTGCATAAAGTAGGACAGCGTGGATATTACACACGGGGATGAACTGCATGAAATAAAACTGTTCATAATAAACAATGGGAATGTGTCTCAATATCAAGTCGAGGATAATGACCAGTAGATCTGCCACTGCCATGGCTCCCAGGTAATGGCTGACACAGGGAGACAAGCCACAATCTTTAGAAAGTAGGACGTAGATTGTCACTACGTTAACTGTGTGGATGGAAAACAAACAGATTTGTCATCATCCTGTAGGCACATTTAGTTTGGACCCAGTGACATTTTCACATGTGTCACTGCATTCAGAGATTTATTAAAATGATTGGAACAAACATAACAAACTAGAAGTTCTGACTTAATGACAAATTGTGTCATAAAACGCCAGAAACCCTCCCTCCCCAAGTACATGGAGACACATGCTCAATAACAGATGCTTTCTCGAACATTCCCACACACTCGATCACTTGTGTGTTTACATATGGAGGGTAAAACATTTGCCGGCCTGAAGGTTTCTCACCCAGTTCCTTAAGGACAACTGGAGATTGGAAATTTCTGTCTTTTGGTAGAATTTGTGATCGATCCTCTGTCATGAAGAAATGTAAACGCAGGGAAAATGTGTTCACCCCTTTAAATGCTCGAGGGGGGCTTCGAATTGTTCCTGCTTCTACTTGCAAAGAGATATTTCACCTCGGGACCTTATCTTTTGTTCACATTACTGACGTCCGGCCGTTCATAAATAATATCAGTGAAAGAATATTCTGGGTAATGTCAGTCAAAAAATGTTTTTGAAAATGGTGGTGATAGAAGTTTCCAGAAAATGTCAGTTATAGAACGTTACGGGAAAATCATTTATAGATTGTTTCAGAAAATGTCGGTTGTAGCATGTTCTGGAGAAAGTCGGTAATATAATGTTCTGGTGTATGTCAGATGCAGAATGCTCCGGGGAATGTCAGGTATAGCTTGGTATGGACAATGTCAGTGATAGAATCTTACAAAAAATGTCTATTACAGAATGTTCAGGGGAATGTCAGTTGTAGAATATCTAGGGAATGTCAGGTCCAGAAGGTGATAGTCTCCTGAAGATCAACATCACAAAGGCCTTTCTGCCGATTGCGATTGGTGAGACCCACTCAGCCTCACGGTGGGACTCTCTCCCAAAACCCGTCTGGCACTTAGCTACAAAAGCATTACGGTGAAGACAATATCTCGACCATTTGATGAAAAATCCGCTTTTATAATCATGCAGATGTCTTCCCTTTTTCCGAGACCTCCCCGATCTCCATTTACTTTTTGATCTCCAAAATATGAAATGTTCTAGGCGTTCAGTTTCCAATATCAGCCCCACTGCAGTCAGGTCTCTCTAATGCCATTATATCATTTGAAATTCCCCTCAACCTATTCCGTGAATACTTACATTTGTTTTGCGAATGCTACACACATTTTGATAGAAGACCTTTTTAACCCAATATTCCCTGTCCCATTGTTCCCTTTATTCCTCATAATGACGAGTCAGAAGAAAGGCTGATATTCTCATACTTACAAAAACAGAACTGATATACAACGTTTCATGAAGCCACATCACTATGACTGGGTAGGTCCTGTCCCACCGATAGGACAGACCCACCACTGAGTGCACAGTGGAATGCATTCAGGACTGAGTTACCCTGGAATTGCCGAACATTAGAACATAGAACATAGAACATAGAACAATACAGCACAGAACAGGCCCTTCGGCCCACGATGTTGTGCCGAACTTCTAACCTAGATTAAGTACCCATCCATGTACCTATCCAAATGCCGCTTAAAGGTCGCCAATGATTCCGACTCTACCACTCCCACGGGCAGCGCATTCCATGCCCCCACCACTCTCTGGGTAAAGAACCCACCCCTGACATCTCCTCTATACCTTCCACCCTTCACCTTAAATTTATGTCCCCTTGTAACACTCTGTTGTACCCGGGGAAAAAGTTTCTGACTGTCTACTCTATCTATTCCTCTGATCATCTTATAAACCTCTATCAAGTCACCCCTCATCCTTCGCCGTTCCAACGAGAAAAGGCCGAGAACTCTCAACCTATCCTCGTACGACTTCCTCTCCATTCCAGGCAACATCCTGGTAAATCTTCTCTGCACCCTCTCCAAAGCTTCCACATCTTTCCTAAAGTGAGGCGACCAGAACTGCACACAGTACTCCAACTGTGGCCTAACCAAAGTCCTGTACAGCTGCAACATCACTTCACGACTCTTGAATTCAATCCCTCTGCTAATGAACGATAATACTCCATAGGCCTTCTTACAAACTCTATCCACCTGAGTGGCAACCTTCAAAGATCTATGTACATAGACCCCAAGATCCCTCTGTTCCTCCACCTGACTAAGAACCCTACCATTAACCCTGTATTCCGCATTCTTATTTGTTCTTCCAAAATGGACAACCTCACACTTGGCAGGGTTGAACTCCATCTGCCACTCCTCAGCCCAGCTCTGCATCATATCTAAGTCCCTCTGCAGCCGACAACAGCCCTCCTCACTGTCCACAACTCCACCTATCTTCGTATTATCTGCAAATTTACTGACCCACCCTTCGACTCCCTCATCTAAGTCATTAATAAAAATTACAAACAGCAGAGGACCCAGAACTGATCCCTGCGGAACTCCACTTGTAACTGGGCTCCAGGCTGAATATTTACCATCTACCACCACTCTCTGCCTTCGACCGGTTAGCCAGTTTTCTATCCAATTGGCCAAATTTCCCTCTATCCCATGCCTCCTGACTTTCCGCATAAGCCTACCATGGGGAACCTTATCAAATGCCTTACTAAAATCCATGTACACTACATCCACTGCTCTTCCCTCATCCACATGCTTGGTCACCTCCTCGAAGCATTCAATAAGACTTGTAAGGCAAGACCTACCCTTCACAAATCCGTGCTGGCTGTCCCTAATCAAGCAGTGTCTTTCCAGATACTCATAAATCCTATCCCTCAGTACCCTTTCCATTACTTTGCCTACCACAGAAGTAAGACTAACAGGCCTGTAATTCCCGGGGTTATCCCTATTCCCTTTTTTGAACAGGGGCACAACATTCGCTACTCTCCAGTCCCCTGGTACCACCCCCGTTGCCAGTGAAGACGAGAAGATCATTGCCAACGGTACTGCAATTTCCTCTCTTGCTTCCCACATAATCCTAGGATATATCCCGTCAGGCCCGGGGGACTTGTCTATCCTCAAGTTGTTCAAAATGTCCAACACATCTTCCTTCCTAACAGGTATCTCTTCTAGCTTACCAGTCCATTTCACACTCTCCTCTTCTACAATACGGTCCCTCTCGTTCGTAAATACTGAAGAGAAGTACTTGTTCAAGACCTCTCCTATCTCTTCCGACTCAATACACAGTCTCCCACTACAGTCCTTGATCGGACCTACCCTCGTTCTCGTCATTCTCAGGTTTCTCACATACGCATAAAATGCCTTGGGGTTATCCTTGATCCTATCCGCGAACGATTTTTCATGCCCTCTCTTAGCTCTCCTAATCCCTTTCTTCAGGTCCCTTCTGGCTATCCTGTATCCCTCCACTGCTCTGTCTGAATCCTGTTTCCTCAACCTTATGTAAGCCTCCTTCTTCCTCTTTACCAGACATTCAACCTCTCTCGTCAACCAAGGCTCCCTCACACGACCATTTCTTTCCTGCCTGATAGGTACATACATATCATGGACACGTCGTATCTGCTCTTTGAAAAAGTTCCACATTTCCACCACATCCTTCCCTGACAGCCTATGCTCCCAACGTATGCTCCTCAAATCCTGCCTTACAGCATCGTAATTTCCCTTCCCCCAATTATAAAATCTACCTTGTTGTGCGCACCTATCTCTCTCCATAACCAAGGTGAAAGTCACAGAATTGTGGTCACCATCACCAAAATGTTCACCCACTAACAAGCCCACCACTTGTCCCGGTTCATTACCGAGTACCAAATCCAATATGGCCTCCCCTCTGGTTGGACAATCTACATACTGCGTTAGAAAAGCTTCCTGGACATACTGCACAAACACCGCCCCATCCAATCTACTTGATCTGAAGAGCTTCCAATCAATATTTGGGAAGTTGAAGTCGCCCATGACTACGACCCTGTGGCTTCTGCACCTTTCCAAAATCTGTTTCCCAATCTGTTTCTCCACATCTCTGCTGCTATTGGGGGGCCTATAGTAAACACCCAACAAGGTGACTGCACCTTTCCTATTTCTGACTTCAGCCCATACTACCTCCAGAGGCAGATCCCCCTCAAACTTCCTTTCTGCAGCCGTTATACCATTTCTAATTAGCAATGCCACCCCCCTCCTTTTTTCCCACCCTCCCTAATCTTACTGAAACACCTGTAACCAGGAACCTCCAACAGCCATTCCTGTCCCACATCTATCCACGTTTCCGTGATGGCCACAACATCGTAGTCCCAGGTACCGATCCACGCCTTAAGTTCACCCACCTTATTTCTGATACTCCTTGCGTTGAAGTATACGCACTTGAGCCCATCTCTGTGTCCGCAAGTAGTCCCTGTCAGTGCTACCTTCTCCACAGCCTCCCTACAGTCTTGGGCATCCTGACAAACAGCTAACCTACCTGCTGGACTACATGTCCGGATCCCACCCCCCTGCCAAATTAGTTTAAACCCCCCCGAAGAGTGCTAGCAAACCTACCCCCCAGGATATTGGTGCCCTTCTGGTTCAGGTGCAACCCGTCCTGTTTGTACAGGTCCCACCTTCCCCAGAATGCAGTCCAATTGTCCAAATATCTGAAGCCCTCCCTCCTACACCAGCCTTGCAGCCACGTGTTCAACTGCACTCTCTCCCTATTCTTTGCCTCACTGTCACGTGGCACCGGCAACAACCCAGAGATGACGACTCTGTCTGTCCTAGCTTTTAGCTTCCAGCCTAACTCCTTGAGCTCTTGAATGACCTCCCCACCCCTCTTCCTACCTTGATTCCAAAATTAGGGAAACCTGATGTTAACAGTTCAGGTATGTTCCAGGAAATGTCTTGATGATGGATATTCACTGCGCTCCACACCACCCTTTGTTAATCAATCAGTCCCCTTCCATGCTAAAAATCAATCAGCGGAAGAGCTGAGGTTGGCAATGACACAGAGCGTATTATGGGTCTGGTACTTCAATGTTGATCACCAATAGTGTCTCCAAAATCACACCACTGACTGAGCAGAACGAGGACTGAATCTCACAGCAGCTAGACTGTGGGAAATGATAGATGAACAAGAGGGAAACATTCTCAACAAACTACTTGTCACAGATGGATCTGCCTCCAACAATATCTGTAGGAGCAGCCAGCACACAGTCCTGGCGTTGGGAAAGTCTCAGCCTCATATTGAAGACACCACCCACTGCGTTGTTTGGCACTCAGTCCTGCGTAGTTGGCCATACGTCTAGAGGGTCGAGCAAATGGAAACTGGGCACTGTGGGCTATCAGCTGCTGCAACCTCCATCATAAGGTCTGAGCTGGGCTGATAACTGATGATTCCAACATGTTTAGAACCACTCACAACTGAACCTACACAAAAGCAAACCAGTCAGGCCATCAAGAGTTTTAAACAGCATCAGAATGAGGCCATTCAACCATTCAGATATACGAGTCTGATAATCTGCAATTGGAGCAGATCTTTTAATCACTCATGTCTATCACATAGGAAATGGAAATAACTATTTAGACTTTCAAAGCTGCTATATAGGACGACTGGTTACAGAGTCTGAAGACTGGATAAAATAGGGATAAATTAGTCTCGATGAGTTTATCAGACATTAGCAACTACAGTGACACAGTGATCAGTGCTGGGACCACAACTATTTGCAAATTTTCCCAATTATTTTGTTAAATGGAAGAAATGAGTTCTGATTAAATACATCAGAGACGCTAAGATATCCAGGAAATGGAGTTGTCAACAGGACGTAGGGAGCCTGTAATTCGATAAACAATGGGTAACAATTTAGCAGATAGGATATAACGTAGGTTTTTGTGAACCTGTGAATTCTTCAGGTCAAATAAAAGCTTCAATGTAATAACAACGGAAAAATTACGGGAATTCATAATACAGTGTTGACAGGAAGGTTCATTTTGTCCCCTTCAGACGTCAGAAGCGTTTTCCAATCCGCTTGATGATCTCTTCCGTGATATCCCCACTGGCGCAATTGCTCTCAGTACACACGGGATACTTTTATGTTGTTGGTTTTTGTTGGGAAAGTTTGAGGGGCAGTGTATATTGGACCGTTTATCAAGACTTTTACCCGAGATGCCATTCTTTCTTTCGTTGTGGAGACCCGAAGACGATGGGAATGGTTGAATGCTTCTGAACGAAAAGGCTGTGGCTACTGCCAGGACAGTGGGTATTCAACAACACGATGTACTGTGCATGGTCACACTGCAACGTCAATGGTGTGAGCTGGAAGTTGCAATCACAAGAATCAGAACACAAAATAAAGACATTGCCGAAATAGCTGAAATGTTTTGTTATTTCACATTCTCAACTCACCTCACAAAAACAACCCAAACACCATAAACACAAAGGAGACCTCCATTCAGCAGGGAGCACTCTGTAGACCATGCTCTGCTCTGTCCAATCAAGCAAACTGCCCAGAGTCGAACCCTGTATAGACCACACCAGTGCATTAATCTATAAATCCGGACGAGATAACTGTCCAGAACGGGAGCTGTGCAGACTGCAGCACCAGAATATTTTTCCATACCACTCTGAGTGAAGCACTCTCCAAAGTATGGAGATGAATTTTGTCACACTTTCCTCTAACTTTTAATGTGTTTTGAGATACTCTTCAAATTGTAATGAGAATGATTCGTAAAGCCCTAGGCGAGCAATGGACATGTTCATCTCTATCTGTTAATATTGCAAGGACAACAGTGCAAGGAGTGGGATAAAACTGTTCTGAGTCTCCAAAGTCATTCTTTGCTGATAGAAAACGCCAAGAAATATCCAAAGCATGGCAGCAGATTCGTGATGTTCCAGCCGGAGTATCTCTGCTCCACCCGTTCTTTTTACTTGTTTTTATTTTTTGTCTTTCAGAAGCATTTTTCCCAAAACTTTTAACTTCCGGAAATAACTCTGAGAGTAATGAAGGTGACAATTCTTGGAGGGGAGTCCCAAATTGGAGTTTAACGCGGGAGGATATGCACCCAGTTTTGAAGCTCAACTCGGTCTGGAGACTGTGCACAGTCCGGTCTGGAGACTGAGCCTGGTGCAGTATGGGAACTCAGTGGTTGCCTAGACTGGGTTTAAGGATAGTAATTCCAATGTTTTTTGCTTAAACTATTTTTTCTTGCACTGGACTTTAATTTTTCTTTCATTCATATTAGTATCAAGTGCTTAAGTTTCTGTACCTAAGTTATAGAGTCGGTGTAGCGTGAAAACAGGTCATATGGCCCACAAAATCCACACTGACACTGCAAAGAATAACCCACACAGACCCATTCCCCTACCCTATTAATTAGCTATTACCCGGTTTAATGCGCATCCCTACACATTCCTGAACAGTGTGAACAACTTAGCATGACCAATTAACCGACTCTGGAGATCTTTGGATTGTGGGAGATACTGGAGCACGTGGATGAAATCCACGCAGACGTCAAAACCGGTTCCTCGGCGCTGTGAGACTGCAGTGCTAAGGACTGATATACCATGCTTTCTGAACCTTGGACCTAACATTATGCAACAAGTGATGATATGACAAACATTTCACTGCATTCATCAGATTGCACTGGCAACCGAAGTAATTGAGTTCAAATGAGAGAGACTCACTGCATTTGATGCCTTTTCGAAACAAAGCTTCTGCCTGTGCTGTGGCAAGGAGCGGCCATCAGATGCTGTTATTACATTACTTTAAATAGAAGTAAGTGAGACTGACGGAGAGGGAAAGAGAACGAAAAGGGACGTTTTCATCCCCATTTCAATGAATTCACTCCCACAACGACAGAATCCCTAATGCTCAGAGATGCAGATGCAAATTAATACAATAAAGCACACACACAAACGCACTGGCAAACATAGAAACAAACACATATACACAAACCATAATTTAGACGCAAGCAAACATTCACACCGTCAAGCCAACCGTGTCATTAAATATGACCATATATCATCTGAACTAGACCTCTGCGTTATTTCCTCTTGGGTTACACGACAGGGCAGGTGACTGAGCCGTTAGAGGGAGAGAACGAGAGGACCAGTGACCGTAATTCTATTCGTTTGAGAACAGCTCTGGTAATGAATACACCTGGTCGATAACCAAACGTTATAAATTCGGACACAGGTTATTTTGGCAGTATTAGGTAGGAACTTTAGAAGGTGATTGGGGGAAGCTTTTTCCGAGTAAACAGATGGCTGGCAAGCAGCAGTCTTTCAAAACTGCGATAATGAGCGTTAAGGGGTAACATGTTCCACATAGTGTGAGAGGCAATGCTCGCTGGAGTAGTTTACAGAACATGACGGCGGATATTGAGGTTCTGGTCCTGGAAAATGTAGGATTTATATGTCAGGTCGCGGCAGGTGAGATCAGGTGAATCACTTGAAGAGCAGGCAGGATATAGGAGTACACTCCCGAGGGAAATCAAGAGAGTAAAAAAGGGTGTGACGATGCTGCTCTTTTATCAAGGTAAAAGAGTCCTTGGTTTTTTTTAGAAGGTCGTAAAGCACACAAACACCGACAAATCTGGGCTTGGAAGGGTTTTATTGCCAGTTTGATTGTGGGTATCATACATGATATCAGATGGAAGGCTTTCAAACGCTTTTTAAAAAAAACTTGCACTTTGAAAGGGGAATGGTCAGTTCTCCCAGCTCAGCTTCTCTGGTGGGGTTGGTTTATGGTGATTTTGAACATCAAAGCATAATGGAACATGAGAACGAGGAGTAGGATTATGCTGTCCACCCCTTCGATCCTACTCTATCATTCAACAGTATCATGGTTGATATTTTCGTGGACTCAGGTCCACTTACTCGTGCTCTCGCTGTCCCGCGAATTGCTATGTTTTCGAAAAAAAATCGACCTTAGCTTCAAAAACGTTGACTGAATTAGCGTCAACTCAGCGTCAAGAACAGCCACGTAACTGCATGGCCGCATGCTACAATTATTCCCCATTCAAATAATAATCATTTTTAATGTTTCTCCTACCAAAATGTATGACTTCTCGTTTATTGACATTGTATTCCATCTTTATGAATTCCACCCACTCACTCAATGTATCTATGTCCCTCTGCAAAGACTCAAAGTTCTCTGCATACTTGCTGTGCTGCCGATCACAGTGACATCTGTAAACATTGACACTCTACACATTGACACGCTACAATTCGATATGATCTATGTAAATTCTGAATAATTGCTGTCCCAACACCACTCATTGAGGCACACCACTAGTCAGTGATCGTATCATTAAGTTGGTATAATCTATTGGATATTTGGACAGTTTATGTTATTTTCTGTCCTCTTCTATAATGCTTGCATTTCATTTGTTGATGCCGTCTATAAATTGCGTATTATTTAATGCTAAGTGGAATATCCGCGATAAGCATGCTTAAAACAACTGACAATGTTATGGTTCAGGCTACTTTCTTGAAATATTTTGAGGGGGTTTCACCTTGTCCTTGAAAGATGGATGTTCTTTGCGTGTTTTGCTCGATAATTGCAATTATGTTGTTAGACTCGAAGGCACCGAGTCGCAGCTCAATGGATCAGCATATTAACGAGCATGGAATAGTGTAGATTAGATTGACTTCAGATTGAACTGCACCGTAAAGTTCTATGTACTATGTTCAATATAGCTGTTAGTGTATTTGTGCTGAGTGGTGAATTCGTTCTTTTAAACAATGCTTGGTACAGCACTGGCCTTTTCAGTCACCAATACTTTACTGGAGGTGGAAGAAGTTACCTTAGGATTATTAAAGAATGTAATTAAGACCAAGCGCTGGAGTCAGCAGGCAAGCTGGAGTTGAAGCTGCCTCTTCGCGTGAGGAAAGGAGAGATAATTACAGCGATACCTCAGCATTTAAATTTCCTGGAACCGCTGTCAGAATCTTTAGAGAATGCTAAAATTCAGTTGAACATGTGGCACCTTGAGTTTGAGGGAAACGACATGGAATTACGATAAAAAGTAGAGAGAAGAGAAAAACAGATAGAGATAGTGAAGAGAAAGAACGAGAAGTGTAGAGAAAGAGAGAGAGAGAAGAAAGTGGGAGTTTGAAATTCAGAAAGTGGCACTAAGAAAGATGATCAAAAATTCACCTTCTGAAGCAGTGAGGACTCACATCAAGTGCAGAGAGTTAAAACGGCAAGATGAGCAGTTGGAATAGCAGACGTTTATGACTTGGTCCATAAATCAAAGTTTGGCATTCAAAATCAATTTCATTCCGTGAGGGATACGAATTGGGGAAAAGGAAAGGGAAAAGTAAATCTTGGTGAAGATCAAAAGGATAATCGACCACAGAGTAAAAAGGAATCCCTTGAAGTGGGAAGAAAAGGTTAAAAAAAAACTCAGCATTTTCACTGGAAAGCAAATGTAGGTCACATGAAATCACAGTGTTGGTGGTTTAGGAAAAGCACTGGCAAGACAGATGTAGGATTTTTTTTAAAAAAGGATGAGCCAATGAATTTGGTTCGAGTGGCAACAAAAAACACAGTGAATGCAAGAAAGCTGCAGCAGAATGTACAATATGGTCAAAAGTTGTTTAAGGTGCATGTACCAGATCTTCTTAAACCATATACTCTGAAGGTAAAGTTTATTCGCATAAGCCAGGAGCAGCAATGTAAGAGGTTACAATATTAAGAGACACAGTATCCTCTCCATCTGCGATGTAGAAAGATGAGGAGATATGTACTTCTGAAGGACTATTGCCAGAAAATTTGCGTTAATAAGAATTGAAGGTGAGACAAAAAAAGCGCTTTATTATGTGAAGTGAGGCTAAAATGCCCAGTGAAGAGTGGAAAATTCGCAGAAGAGCAGAGAACGACAGAAATGTGGCATCAGAAGTTAAAGACCATGTTTGAGGTCTAATCGTCAAAACTATCCAGATGATGGGAGTAAAATAATTCATTTTATTTTTATCAGCAAAGCAACAAATGAATCTCCGAAATTAAATCCATTTTAATTACTATTTAGGCATGAAGTGAGAAGATCGATAAAATTGATTAAGGAATAATTGTAAGTCAGAATTTGCAGATCACGTATTTGGATGATGCGTCACATTTTCAGTAATAATTAAACAGAGTGGGGTAGTTGGCATTTGAATATATCACAGCACTCAAAGGAACAGGAAGCAGACAAGAAATCAAAAACTGCAATTTGCTACCGGGGATAAAATAATCGTGGCATTTCCAGCGTTAGGTGAACCTTTAAAATTAAGGTTCAGTGGAAATTATCAAGTCGAAAACCAAATTATTTCAGTGAACTCCAGACAAAAGGAATCTCACAGAATGTGTTATGTGAATATGCTTAAAAGGTGTTCTGACCGGGAAGTAAAACAAGAGGAGACTCTGTGATTGATTACTACACAGAGGCAAAAATCAAGTCTAGATGATTCTAAATCGGACATACTTCAATCGGACAATGAGGAAGTTGTCAAAACGGGGATAAATTGTTCAGTTAACTTTTAGAGGAAAATCGAAATGATCTGAAAGTGTTATTATGATCACATGGGGAGTTATGTGGAAATAACATGGAAAATACTAATCGAATTATGCTTGATGGAGAAAGTGAGGACTGCAGATTCTGGAGATCAGAGTCGAAACGTGTGGTGCTGGGAAAGCACAGCCAATCATGCAACATCCGACGAACAGCATAATCGACGTTTTTCGAGCATATCCTCTTCTTCAGGGTTGTTGTAATGAGAATGGGAAGAGAGTCTACAAGTATATTAATCGCAAAAGAGAAACTAGTATTTCAATTCGCCCCCGTAAAAGTCAAACGGTCATCTATGTGTGGAAACACTGTAGAATGATTAGTTTTGTCACGTTTATTATCACATGCTAAGTACAGCGGAAAGTTTACAAGTCGCAACACATCATACAACCTGAGGTATGAAGTTTCACCACCCTAACCCCGCCCTCTCCACAGAACAGCATCGTTTTACAACGCAGAAAAAAAAACAATAGTGAAACCTACATACGGTAGCCCTTCCCATAATAGTGCAAAAATAAAGAAACACAGTTCAGTTACACAGTTCATAAGTGCCTGGTCATGTTGATTTCACACTGCTCACAAGGACTCGACGTCCCTCAGTCCGCTGTCATACAGCCTGTTCCTGCTCGATGGTGAAACCCCACACGAATTCTTACTGCGAAGAATGGCATGGAAGCTCGGGAACCCGTGGAAATAAATACATGTGATTTTTTTGAAATGAGGCCAAATCTGCACAAAATCTGATACTTATTTCCGCTTAATCATTTTAAGACCTCCACAATTCCTCTTAAAATTAAGGTTCACTGGAAATTATCAAGTCGAAAACCAAATTTTTTCAGTGAACTCCAGACAAAAAGAATCTCACAGAGTGTGTTATGTGAATATGCTTAAAAGGTGTTCTGACAGGGAAGAAAATGCCTCTGTGATTGATTACTACACAGAGGCAAAAATCAAGTCTAGATGATTCTAAATCGGACATACTTCAAATTAAATTGGACAGGAATTGGAAGAGGAATTGTGGAGGTCTTAAAATGATTAAGCGGAAATAATTATCAGATAATGTGCAAATTTATCCCAGGTTATTGTGGGAAGCCAGGGAGACATTGTGTGCCGCAGAGCTGAGATATTTGTAGCATTCCTGGGAGTTTTGCGGAAAGATCACTGGATGCAAAACATTAACTCTCATTTTTCTGCACAGATTATGCCAGACCTGCTGAACTTTTCCAGCAACTTCTGTTTTCTGTTTTCGTTTCTGCTTGACAGTTTTTGAAGTTCTTTCGTTTTTTTTATTTGTATCATTGACAGCCACGGTTGAGGTGTCAGAAGATTGGAAGACAACTAATGTTGTGACATTATTTTCAAAAATGCATCAAGAAATAGCCAGAGAACTACAGAACAGTGAGGCTGATGTCAGGGGTGTGTAAGTGAAGGAAATTCTCAGAGATAGGATTTACATGCGTTCAGAAAGGCAAGGACGAAATACGGATAGTCAGCTTAACTTGGTGTATGAGAGAAACGTCTCTCATAAACTTGACTGAACCTTTTAAGGAGGTGACAAAGCAGATAGATGAAGGTAAAGCAGCATACGTAGTCGAAGCGCGTATTAGTGAGGAAATTGCAATCTACCCAACTGCCATCCCCATCAGACCCAACATGATAATCAAATAGGTGGGAGTTCTTTTTGACATAGCTTTCAAGAAGCACAGAAATACCTTTCTCGCTGTAGTTTCTGATAGGTGTTCAAGTGGAGTTGGAGCCATGTGGAAATGTGGCTGGATTATGAATGCATACAAGGTTAATGCTCTGGCAGCTGGTGAAAGTTTAAAACAATTGAATATTGGGATGTTAAATCTGCTGTCAGGAGTAGTGACCTTGAAGCGAATGTAAACACAGATTTGCTTTACCGATATACGTTCAGAAGGTAAATTTTTCGCGCTTTACAGGTCTGCCCTAGAAGTTTCGCTAGACTCACAGAAACTCAGCACCAGCATTGGTACTGGAAAAGGAACAGGAAACATTGTCGACCCTGCATAAGCCGATTTCCCAACATGTCAGAGCTTGTTGCAATACTTAGAGAGCTTTCTAACTGGGTGCAAAGAAATGTCGTGAAAATAGTAAAGCTTTCATACCATTGAGCCGCCCCATTCTAGTTATCAGCCGAATATCTCTTCAGTGCAATTTTCACAGACAACATGCACACTTCATGATGTGATTATAAATATAAAATATATAATATTAACAGCAGTGGTGTCTTTGGTCTATCAGTTTTGTTCCAACTTTCAACTTTCTACACCATTTTTGTGATCTCTCCCCATAACTTCAGAGTCTAGAAATCCTTATTCATATTGAGTGCCTTGGCTCCCTCAGCTTTATGTGATCGAGAATTCTCCAGGTTCACCAGTATTTGAGTATTAACATTTATTCTCATCTCAATGCAGAATTGCCTGTCTGCATCTAATACTGCGGCCACTTAGAGTCAATGGTCAATCCGACGCCGCTCAGCTGCAAGTCCTTTTGAACAATACTCAAATATTGTTCACATGATCAGCTGAGAAGAAGACACACAATTATTCAGTGGACAGGCACAGGTCAAGTGTCAAAGACGTGAGCCAAAGATGCTGAAATCTGATGTCCAACATGAAGCACGACATGGTGCACACCAAGAAGTGAACGTGACCATTTTTTACTATGTTCCTGAGTTTTATAACGATGGAACCTGATTGACGAAGGAGACAAGCACTAAAAGGCAGGTTTAGGCCCAGAGGATCTGATATTTGCATTATAATTGAATTATTACTTAATGGAACACAAGCTGCAGAATCATGGGGTTTGGCAGAGGCGGGGAATAGCTAGAGTGAGAGCTTTCAGTGTCCAATCGCAAGAATGAGAACAGAAATTAAATGTGCTGCATTATCAGCGAAATGAATAATTACACCACATACTTAATTCACTTAAAAACAAAAGCCGAGATAGGGTGGCACGGTGGCGGAGTGTTTGGCACTGCAGCCTCACAGCATCTGAGTCCCAAGTTCGATTCCTCGGGCGACTGTCTGTCTGGAGTTTGCATATTCTCCTCGTGTCTACGTGGGTTTTCTCCAGGTGCTCCGGTTTCCTCCCACAATCCAAAGATGTGCAGGTCAGGTGAATTGGCCATGCCACTTCGCCTATAGGTTAGGTGCGTTAATCAGAGGTGAAAGAGTCTGGGTGGGTTGCTCTTCGGAGGTTTGGTGTGGACTGGTTGTACCAAAGAGCCTATTTCCACACTGTGGGAAATCTAACCTACACAGAAAACAGAAATATATACCTGTTCAGTTTTCAGCACTGTGCAGACCAGTAGTCTATTGTACAATACAGCACGGCAAACTATGCAGAGAGCAAAACTGTGCATGGCACCGCAGTGCATTGATTGAACAAAACGGAATAGATGGCGTGGCGAACTGTGTTGACGTCAACACTGATTTTCTTTAGAGCCACAGAGATGCACCACACTGAAACAGACCCTTCAGTCCCACCCATCCAGGCGACCAGATACCCGAACGTAATCAAGTTCTATTTGCTAGCACTTCGTCCATATCCCACTAAACCCTTTCTATTCATACATATATCCAAATGCCTTATAAATGCTCTAATTAAAATATCCTGCAGCACTTCCTCTGGTGGCTCATTCTATACTCGGATCACAATCTGTTTGAAAATGTTACCCTGTACGTCCCTTTTATATATTTACCGTCCCAACCAAAAGCAGTGCCCTTTAGTTCTAGACTCTCCCACACCAGGGAAAGATATTTTCAATTTATTCTATCCATTCTCCTCATGATCTGTAAATCTCTATAATGTCACTCCTCAGCCTCCAACGTTCTCGGGAAAACAGCCCGATCCTATTCAGCCTCTCCCTGTAGCTCTAATACCCCAACCCTAGCTAATTCCTTTTAAATCTTTTCAGAATCATTTCAAGTTTCAGAACATCCGTCCGATAGAAAGGAGACTGGAATCACATGCAATGTTCCAAAATTGTGCTTACCAATGGTCTGCACAGCCGCAGCATGACCGCCCAACTCCTATAATCAATAGTCTGACCGATAAAAGAAAGCAAAGCAAACGCCTTCTTCACGACCCTATCTTTCTGCTACTCCACTTTAAAGGAACTATGAACCTGCACTTCAAAGTATCTTTGATCAGGAACAATCGCATCGGGGCCTTACAATTATGTGTACAGACGCTGGCCTGATACGTTTTTTCTAAACGAAGCATATCACATTCTTCTAAATTAAACTCCATTTTCCAGTCCTCATATCATTGGCTCATCTGATCAATATCCCGTTGTACTCTGAAGTACCCTTCTTCGCTGCCCACTGCACCTCCAATTTTGTTGCCATCTGTAAACTTACTAACTATACCTCCTACGATCACATACAAATCATTTATATAATTTACGAAAAAAAAATAGTGGACACAGCATCGAACTTTGTGGGATCTCCAGTCTGAAAAGCAGTGCTCCACCATCATACTCTCTCTCCGATCTTTGATGCAGCTTTGTAGTCAATTGGCTAGCTCTCCCTGTTCTAAATGAAGGTTTCCTCGCTAAGCTGGAAATTTTGTTTTCTGACGTGTCATCACCATACTATGAAACGTCTTCAGTGAGCCTCTGGATGATGTGTTTGGGAACCCTTCGTTGTTAATTTCATTTCCTGTGGTGAAATCATACCCTGTGGTGATGTCACCTCCTGTTCTTTCTCTCTGGGGTGCTAAATGGAATCAAAGTCAACGGGTAGTTGATAGAATTCCAGTTAGAATTACATGCTTCTAGGGATTCTCGTGCGTATCTCTGTTTTGCTTCCCCTCAGATGGATGTGTTGTCACAGTCGAAGTGTTTTCCTTCCTCAACCGTATGTAAGGATACCAATGAGAGTGGGTCCTGCCTTTTTATAGCTAGTTGATGTTAATGTATCCTGGTAGCCAAGTTTTTGCGTGCTTATTCAATGTAGTGTTTGTTACAGTTGTTGCAACATATTTTGGAAATGATATAAGTTTTGCTTGATGCCTTTGTAGGGTCTTTCATGTTCATTAGCTGCTGTTTTAGTATGTTGTTGGGTTTATGAGCTTTTATGATACCAAGTGTTCTGAGTAGTCTGGCAGTAATTTCCAGGATTCCTTTGCTGTAGGGGAGAGTAGCTCGGCTTTCTGGACGTGTTTGGACTGCTTCCTTTGGCTTGTTGCTGAGATATCAGCGGACTGTGATCATTGGGTACCCGTTCTTTTGGAATATACTCTATAAGTGATTTATTCTCTGTTCTTCGTAGTTTCTCTGTGCTGCAGTGTGTGGTCACTCGTTGAAATAAAGTTCCAATGCAGCTTCGTTTGTGGAAATAGGGATGGCTGCTTCTGTCGTTCAGTATTTCGTCTGTGTGTCGTTATATTCCTCTCGACGCTAGTTTCAAGTTCCCCACTTGCTCATCGCTCAACTGCGTCATCTCCGAATGTGAGTTTGTTGTTTTTTTCCTCCTCTTTCCAGAATATTATGTCAATACGTGTATCATTGATGGTTATGAAGGTTTCCTCTAATTTGTTCTGTTTCGTGACGATAAATGTGTCATCCACATAGCGGACCCAAAGTTTGGGTTGGATGGAAGGCACAATTGTCTGTTCGAGCTTGGCATTACATCCTCTGCTAAAAATCCTGATATTGGAGATTCGATGGATGTTCCCTTGGTGTGTCATTAGGTTTTGTAATTGAAGGTGAAGTGGGTGGTAATGCCTAAGTCCACTAGCTTGACGATATTATGCTTGCTGATGAAGTTGGTGGTGTTTGGTGCGTGTGTTTTTGATTCTTCTAATTGTTTAGTCAGCGTTTCCCTACCCGGTTTGGCGTTGATGGATGTCAACAGGGCTGTTACTTCAAAGGAGACACTTTGTTTACATCCTCATCTATCTTTTGATACCTTTGATAGCCTTCAGGAATTCTTGAGTGGAGTGGATGGAATGGCGTGAGTCTTCTACGAAATGTTTTAAACTTTGATGTAGTTCTATGAACAACCGGTAATTTGGTGTTCCAGGTAGCGACACTATGGGTCTCAGAAGTCTCCTGGTTTGTGTATTTTGTGTAATCCGTAGAAGCATAGTGTGTTGGGTCCATTTGATTTCATTTTTTGGATGTAGGTCTTATTTATTTCTCCAGATTAAAGAAGTCTTTTTCAAAAGGGCTGTGATTCGGTTCGCGAGTTGTGTGGTCGTGTCTATCGTCACTTGTTGCTAAGTGTTGGTATCTGCAAATAGTGCATTCGATTTGTCAATGTAGCCTCTTTGATTTAAAATGACTGTCAAGCATCCTTTTTTTCTGCAGGTAGGATAAAAATGAGAACTCAGGACGCGAGACAGAATACATGGAGAGAGAGCAAGCCAACGTTGAGTCAAGATGACTCTTCATCATCTATATTCTGATTCCCTTTAAATATAGGCAAACTTAAATTTAACTTTTCTCTGTTTGCATATGTTCCTCCCAATACCCCATGCTTTAAGTTTTTTTTTCTATGAACTTACTGTGTGAGCTCTTCTAAAATTCCTCCTGAGCGTCCATCGACACCACATCCATTAGTTCTTAATTGTTGGTGTCAAGCAAAAATAATGCAAACAATAAGTTCCCTTTCATAAACGGGCAACAGTTCTCTTGAGTTTTGTTGTTACTTTCGAAGTGAAAGCGGGGACTGCAGATGCCTGAGAGTTAGAGTCGAAACGTGTGGCGCTCGCAAAGCACAGCTGGTCAGGCAGCAACCGAGGAGAAGGCGAGGAGACGTTTCGGGCATAAGCCGATCATCAGGAATATGGGGTAGAGGGGGAACGAGGCTGACAGGCCCTCTTTACCAGTCACCACGTCTATCTTCTTTCCCTCCTCTCTGAACCACCATCCCCTCCGATCTGTCACTATCACTTCCCAACTTTATCGACCTACCACCTTCTCAGCTACCTTCCCCAGTTCTACCTCCAACCCTATTTATCACTCAGCCTCCTTGGCATCACCCACCTACTCTCCTGATAAAATGCGTGTGACCGAAGTGTCATCTTTCCTGCGACTTGAATACTGCCTGATCTTCTGTGCCTTTCTAGCGCCACATTGTTCGACTAGTACATTCTAAGTGTCCAATATTACATTTTGTATGATTGATTCCAACACATTCATTTGTGTCGATGACGAGTTAACTGTTCTGTTGTTCTCGACTCAACCTTTTATTCTCTTCTTAAATCATTGGACTGCGAATATAGCTTTCCACTTTTAAAATGAAAAAAATGCATGATCTCACAGGCAATCATATGTCGATTTCTTCTTGTTCTGATATTCCGTTATCGAATGATTCTGGCCCGTCAGACTGATCAATGCTCAACAAAACTATGCTTCCATCTACAACCGCGTCGCTGATATAAATGACTTTGTGTTTTAGTTGCACAGGTCCCTGAGCTGTACGTTATTGCTGGGAGATTTTCTCGATCTTCTCCATGAAGACAGACACAAAGTAACTGTTTCGTTTCTCTGGCATTTTTCTGTTCTCTGTAATAAGTTATTCTGTCCGCATATTCATTGTTCCACATTTCACCTTGCTTTAATTTTCCTACCAAGTATCGGTAGAAGCTTTTCGTCAGTTTTTACACTTCTTGATATTCTGCATCCTTATTTTCTTGTTTGATTTTCTTATCAGTTTCTTGGTCTATCTTTGCTGTGTGCCAATTTTCACTGAATCCATAATATCTGGCATTTCTCTACACCACTACCTTTGATCTAATACAAGTTTAAGCTATTTTTTATTTTTAACCATCATTCTGTCACCTTTCTCTTTTGCTGTTTGCACTCTGGAGGGATACATGTATACTTTACACTCGAGGGTGTTTCCAAAAACTACAACCATTGCCTGTCTTCGATGAAACCTTTTTCATGTTCAGTTCAAATTAATGGAAACCACTACGTTCTTCATGCCCTCAAGGCTTACGTGATTCAGGTATATACAGAGGGAACTCGAATATTTAATTGCCAATGATCAGAATATCAGATTATCCGGAGGAGATTTCGAGGTCCTAATAGAAAAATTACATCAAAGAAGTATATACAATACTGATCGCATATTTTGTTTATAGTGATTAAACAGGCGCTGTCTCCAAATGACTGACTTCCCACCCTCTGTTTCTTCTCATACCTTCCCTGGAGTTCTACAGAGGGGTGCACCTTAAACCCCCTTCACCCGATAATCTCTCCAATATTGTCCTGTACAGGGCAAAGTTGGAAACTGTCAAAATGTAGCAGTAAACATTTGTGTGCGTGTATGTATGCATGTGTGTGCACGTGTGTGCGCGCGCTAATTGGATAAATAGCCCCAAAAGGCGGGGGGGCAGGGGTGGCAGTGTTGAACGGGACGGGCGGGAGTTGGTGTTAGATAGGGCGGACTGGGGTGTGGAGTTGGACCAGGTTGGGGGTGGGGCTGGTTGGGGAGCATTTTTGAATGGTGCGGGCGAGGGAACGGTGTTGCACAGTGGCGGGCAGGAGGCGGTTTTGGATGGTGCGTGCGTGGGCCGATATTGGACAGGGGTGGGCGGGGGCGGCATTGTATAAGGAAGGTGGGGCGGTGTTGGATGGGGCAGTTGAGGCGGGTTTGGACGGCGGGACGAGTTCTCCCATGCGGTGTGCTGCTATCTCATCTCCTGAACGGGGAGCAGACCTATAAGCCTCCGTGACCCAGAGGAAAGGCATTTAATTGATTAACCAAATAATGAATTGTCTGAACTAATTACCGCCGGCTCAGCTCATTTGGATAATCGAGGTTTCTCCGGGTTCATGTTATTGAAAAGAAAATCTGGTTTGTATTCTTACATCATGCAAAATTCACTATTCCCCGAGTCTCCTTTACAGCATGATTTTCAATTAACTCTTTTGATCATACGTAACTAATTCCAAAACAGCCTGATTTGAAGCATGGTGCTGAACATACTGTTAACGGAAAACATTTCATATATGCTCATGAAATCTATTTCTCCCAATATTGGCATTCCTTTGAGTTAATACAGTTTCAACGCAAATTGAATTTCTTCATCATTTCTGTTGTACCCACAAACTGGTACATCTAATTTCAAGTGTTATAGCATGCCCAACATTCGCATTGCAGTTTTTGCTTCACTACGTAGCTCCCCTCAATGTTTTCTTATTCTTGCTGTTTCTAATCTGCACCTTACCAGATTCAGTCGAATCTGAGTGATGTGCGCTCTGGGAGATTAACAGTAGATTCAGACAAGGTGTTAGCAAGACTGATATCCACATTGATATCATGCTGTAACATCTTATCTCTGCTTCTGAAAGGTCATTCTGACATTTTTACCAGATATCATGTTATTCTGATGAAGTAGGGAAAGACAATGAACTTTCAAAAATGCTCTGCGTTCCCCAGATATCTGAGATTGCTCAAACCTGGCTGAAACATTTCAGCAGGTTGGCAAAGTGTGGCTGCTGCTGTACAGGAAAGGAGTGAAATCACATTTGGAGTAGTTTGTACAGCCTTTGTCTCCTCACTGAGGAAAGGGCATTGGAATTAACTCAGAGGTTATTCCCTCAGCGGATTTCTGCAAAAAAACGTTATTCATCATAGAAACACAACAATTTGGAATCAGGCCATTTGACCCATCTACTCCACACTGATCCTCCGATGAGCATTCCATGCACGTCCACACCCTACAAATATCTCTATCACCATGATTTTTTTAATGATTAATGCACCCAGCCTGCACAGGCCTGGACATTATAGATAATTTATCTTGGCCAATCGACATGCACTGCTCATCTTCGGACTGTGGGAGGAAAGTTGAACACTAAACGGAAAACCATGCAGACTCGGTCAGAATGTGCAAACACCACACAGACAGTTACCCCTGACTGGAATGGAACCTGGATCTCTGGTATTGCAAGGGCAGTAGAGCTAAACATTGAGCTCATCGGCGTGGACGAAGGAACTTTCCTGCACAATGAAGCATCAGCAAAGCCTGGCTTCTGCCTAGTATTGGAAAAGGGAACTTTTCTTAATTGAGATGAATGTGATAACCACTACACCATGTAAACACAGTGTGACCGCTGACAACAGACGCTTCTGTGCCATCTCGCATCATAGATCGCCAGTAGAAACAGATTACATTTTGTTGCGTTCAACATGAACACAATGCACCTGCACAAAGATTCGATATGACAACTTATTAGTACAAGTGGCAGCAATGGGATACAAACCCGGCTCCTGTGGATATTGTTGCATTTCTTGCTGCACAAGGAAGCAGTTACACCATTGAGCCATCGTATTAACTAAACACGACATTCTCTCTCTGGGGCAAACCCAAGTAACAGGACTTGGAGCACTGGTTCCTTTAAACACAGAAATCAATTTCAATCAATAGCTGTCTCCTTCTACATCAGCAGGGTTGAATCAAGAACCTGACAGAACAGCAAAATGGCCTTTGAGAGAAGTTTAAGCAAGATGTAGTTCAAGTGATGTGTCGGCACCGCTACGATTTGAACCCCGCACTTTAACCAAGTGAGCCAGAACAGCATGTGAATGGAGGAAAGAGGAATGGGCAGGTTGATACAATACCTATTAAGGGTTACAAGAATACCAGATGACCTTGTTTGAAAGCTCACCAACAGAAGGCAATTAAGCAGCAAATTGAGGAGTCCTTTCCGATATCGAGCCTGGAACACAGGGAAAACAAGAGAAGAGTCTTTGGCCCTGTTACAGCAGAAGAGGAGGATGGCATTCAAATCCTGGATCATGATATCCACTTTCAGTTAGAGGCCAATTAGCCACTCTACACGACTTCAAAGGGCCAATAATGGACCATGTGGCACTTACACAACAATAGGATGAGACAATTCAGTCTTCTCGATGATGCAAGACAGGAACTGGATGAGGTCACAAAGTGACTGGAAATTGTTACCCTCCGGAGAAGGTTATGTCACTCATTGAGTGTGTTGCACAAGAACCGGAGAAAGACCTGAAGACAGTTGAGATGTTTGACGTGAACATAAGGAGGAAATTCAATCGCAGTTCTGTTGAACGGGAATAGGAGAAAAACAACCACTTTCTTAAACTCATTTCAGTGATGTAGGAGGAGATTGTTCAGGATGTCGAGCCTGTTATGGATGTATTTGAGATGACACTTTAGCCCTTGAAATGTTGCACCGCATCAGGAAGCTTCCATAAGTCCCCAAATCTCTCCACCACAACAAGAGGAGAACATTCAGATCTTGAGCAGTTTGGTCAGGAACAGGAGCAGGGATTCAGAACATCGAGACTATAACTTCGGTACCCCCGGAGGACATTCAGTCCACAGAGTGTGTAAACCAGGACAAGAATGAATCTATTCAGCCTGTCCTGCCAGTACACAGCAATTGGAGCAGATCTTTGAACGTTTTGTGTCTGTTACACAGGAGTTGAAATGAGAACACAAAGGCTAGAGAAAGGGAAGAACTTAGAATAATCAGCTTCACTAGGGAATATCATGTGGGGAGCAATCTATTGAAATTGAAGCTATGATTAAAACCTCCTCCTAAGGCATTAATAACAGGGGTTGTCAATGTTAAACCACAAACCAACGCAGTCAACATGATTTTAGAAGGATAAATTCAGTTTGAATTATTTGTTGGAGTGTATGTGTAAATGTGTCAAGCAAGTTGGATAAAGGGCATCCTATAGATGCATTTTCACTGGACTTCTGGAAGACATTTCATCAGGTGCCTCACAAAAGGTGGCTATGCAATACCAGCGTCCCGGATTTAGGAAAATAAAAATGCTTGGGGAGAGGCAAATAACAAATAAAAGCCTTAATGTGAAGGTGCTAGTCTTGGATTAGCTTGGACGAGGTAAAAAAAATGTCACACGACACCAAGTTATAGCCCAACGGGATATTAAGAAAACACTAGATTTTGGAGAGCGCACTTTCCTCAGGTGTTAGTGAGGGAATAAGAATAGACTCAGAATTTATAAGGAAAAGATCAAAGGGTCCTGCAACTTTTGCGCATGAATTGAGTACACGTAACATGGATCTTAAAAGTTTTATCAGTTAGAATGGTGGTGTAGGTCTTGATGCATTAATATGCAATTCTCAGGATTTATGTCAAATCACTGTCTGGAGATGATGTAAGGTATTATCGACGTAAAAGAGGTGACCCCTTCGATCAGAAAATGTACTTTAGGCGTGGGGTCTTGTTTGGAGTCTGTCTGTGTCTTCAACTGGAGTCAGACTGGCTTTATTTCCAAAGTAAGAGTTTATAAACTATCTGTCTGTCTGCATATTGTATGGTTTTGAACTAAATATAATCTATCCGCAAATACAAATCTGCAAATGCAAACTCACACAAAATATTAAAATGTATCTATTTGTGTTCGTGTATGAGAGTGTGAGCGTGAGTGTGTGTGAGAAGGAGAGTCAGAGTGTGTGTGTCTGCATGAAGACACAGACAGACACAGAAGATCCCTCTCCCCACACGCTCCCACTCTATTGTTTCAGAGCTTCCCATCTCTGTGTCTCTGCTTCACTTGTTGTACATGCTGCAGACCCAGATGCTGTAACTACATACCCCATGCTCCGTCCAGAATCGAGTTACAAAATCCTCAGGTCCCATTGATTGTCTGAGGTGGACCATAGCACAACCACCAGCAAAACATTCCCAGCATCTCGACTAAATTTTCAGTGACAAGAGTCAGTCTGAAGCCCCGAAGATTCAAGTTAGATGCCTCGCCCTATACAATAATTCTCGGCGCATTCCTCATGTTACTGACTGCACGATCAGCTGAGAGGGACAAATAAAGGTTTTCAGTGGACAGGTAAATAGCAAGTTTCAAAGATGTGAGTCAAATACCATGACCAGGGAAAGATACAGAGCGACAGGGGGATTCACGAAAAGGTAGAAACAGGCAATTCATTAACTGAGAGCATGTTGTGGCAATATGGCGGAAATAAAAGACAGAGGCATTACGCTTTTGAAGTTTCAAATCAAAGAATGAAGACATTGACAAACGGCATTGCCTGATCAACTGATATGGAATTTGAGATTAGATTACCTACAGTGTGGAATAGTCCCTTCTGCCCAACAAGTCAAGCTGCCCCACCGAAGAGCAACCCACTTCATTCTGACTATTGCACCTAACACTATGGGCAATTTAACATGGTCAATTCACCTAGCCTGCACAGCTTTGTGACTGTGGGAGAACACCGGCGAAAACCCACGCAGATACGGGGAGAATGTGCTAACTCGACGCAGGCAGTCACCCGAGGCTGAAATCGAATCGACCACACTGGTGCTGTGAAGTAGCAGCGCTAACCACTGCGCCGCCATGCATCTAATTCTAAAGATACCTCTCAGGATCTGCCCTGGCAGTATAAACTAGGACAAGGTAAAAGACGAGCACAGAGAGCTGTGCAGACGGTACTCGTGCATTACTTAGTAAAACAAGCTATCTGCCCGAAATTGGGAGTATTGCAAATCTTTGCCAATATATTGCTGCGATACGTGGACTACATATCTACCTAACAAGTGAAGATTTGCAGCTCATACTGTGCATGACAGTAATTGGGGCTCCCACAAATTTATGTCCGTATCTGCACGTACCAGTTCAAGGCAAGGTGTTGTATGTGTGCATGCATGATTGAATCTGAGGCGGTGTTGGATGTGAAATTCATTGTCAGACAGAGAACACCCATGAGAAAATATTTTTTTTAAATGATCAACTGGCAGGGGCTTTGGTAATGGACAAGAGAGATATTGATGGACAGATATGATGTCGCGTTTGTGAATTTTAAAGTAATGGCATTACTAATCCCGATACCAATACAGAAAACCGCGCACAGGAATTATGGAAGAATCAGATTTCGGCGTGATTTCAAATACGAGCCATGAAGTGTCGACTCAGATTTGCTTCTACAGGTTTGATGCAGGGATTGTCAGCAGCAGATTATTGACATCAGTAAGACTGTATTTCATAGCTCAAGTTTCCAGTACCAAATGGGCTGAGTCAGTGAAATATATTATGGAGTTGTTATGAATGACAATTAGGAATGGTCAGATATGGTGGCAGGAATCAGTTCATGGCCAAAGCGATCACTACAGCTGCACTTTGTCTGTTTCAGCCTCTGATATTGGCCCAAAATGGGATAGAGTGAGAGGAAGGAAATGGAGTTTGTAACCAGAACAAAAGAGAGTCACTCCATGTTCCCAATATTCCAATAACAAGGACATGATACAGTGAGTGGTGGTTCACAACGGAAACTGAATATGTCAAAATAGAGATGCACAAGGGACACGGCTCGAAGGAAAGAGGGAGCGAATGCATGAAGAAGTGGACTGATGTAGTTAGTAGTGGTGTGCGGAAGGAATATCTGGATTCAGACTCTCAACAGTTACAATAGCAGCAGCAAGGAGAGTAGAGTAAATGAAGAGAACAGCATTTTATCCATAAACTATGTATGTAATTAAAAACCGAAAAGTGAGACTTACCAGGGACACCAACGATGGCCAGGATTGGATAATAAATATATTGAATTATATAAAGAACATATGTAATCCGCCCTGATAATGGCAAATATTTATAATATGTAGAAAGAGCCCAAATATTCCAGGATAAATCCCTGACCATTGTTGGAACATTCCCGTATAATGTTATCATATTCTGATCCATCGTTCGAAAATTCCAGTATAAAGCAGTCAGATTCTGATGCGTCCTCCCCCTCTCTCTGGATGATTGCTGCTAATGCTTTAGTGGCTCCCACTCACCCTTTGGTACAACACAGTGAATGGAGCACATTTTTCATTAAAAATGTAAATCCTCCCCTGGGATAATAGAATCCATGGAGAATGCTATTAATCACAGTCACTGTACAAACAGGTTCACTTAACCTATTCCTTACATCGCTTTTCATGCCACAATAAATGGGAACATTTACTCGGGGAATATGAATGGAATGGATTAGGGTTTTTGAAGGATGGACCATAAATCTTTCAAACGTTTAAATCCTTTCTTGTATGTGGGAGCAATGCCATGCCACTGCAGAGGTGCATATATTCCACCCAATTTACAAAAGACCTGCTGAAAATGTGACCAGTGGGGAAATTAGTAGAGATCATAAGTCAGGGTAACAATATTTGTAGCCCATTGACTTTATTTAATGCTGCACCTACTGTTAAGTGCCCTGCTTTCAAACTGCGATGTAACATTTAGAAATTTTTTAGAGCACTGGGTGTGCTTGCACAGAACAGGGTGCAGCAATCTGCAACATTTTTCTGTTACAGAGTTACAGGAGGAGGCCGTTCAACCTCTCGTACATGTTACAAGAGGTCTTGAGCTTGTTATGCAGTAACTATTAGTTCTAAAAGAAACAAGGAGAACAATTGCCCCGACATAACTATTAAAGTTGTAAATTGGGTAGGGCCAATTATGATCGTTTTAGGCAAGCACTTTGAAAATAACTGCTTAGGAGAGACTATTCCCAGAAAAGTAGGATCCCTTCAGAAATGAGATTACAGAGTCTAGCAGTAGTATATTCCTGTACATGAGTAGGGTAAGTTTGGCAGGTGAAGAGTATGCTGGACGGCTGGAAGTTGTGGATCTGGTCAAGAAAAAGAAGGAAGCATATGATAGGTTTGGACAGCAGGGATCATATGAAGGCATCGAGGAGTACAAAGACAGCAGATTCATACTCAAAAGGGAAATCAAGAGGGCAAAATGAGGACAAGATAAAGCTTCGGTAAATAGAGTCAGGGAGTATCCAAAGACATTCTACAAATGCAGCAAGGGCAAGAGACTAACTGGGGAGAGAACAGGTCCCCTTAAAGAATAACAAGGCCGCCTATCCGTGGAACCACAGATATTGGTAGAAATATTATCTGAATAGTTCATATCAGTATTTGCTATGGAGATGCTTATGGAATCTCGGGAACTTGTGGTAATAAATAATGATAACTTGAGAAGTGTCTATACTAGAGAAGAGAAAGAATAGAAGTCTAAAATGTATAAAGGCCGATATAGCAACGGGACCTGTTTAGTTGTAACCCAGAACTCTTTAGAAAGCTAAATAAGTGATTGTTTGAGTCTAGTAGTGATGTATCTGCACCATGGATAGCCATAGATGACGTGCCAGAAGATTGAAGGTATGCAAATGTGAGTACAATTATTTTGGATAGTTGGTATGAAAATGCCAAGGAATGACACACTGGTGAACCAGACATCAGTGGTGGGCAACTTCTTGGACAGTATTCTGAGTGAGAGGAATTACTTGTATTTGGAAATGCAATGACTGATTAGTGGTAGTCAATATGGCTTTGTGCTTTGAAAATCGTGTCTCACTTACTACACTGAATGTTTTAAAGAAATGATGAAGAAGATTGATGAAGGCACAGCAGTGCATGTTGGCTATTTAGCCCTCAGTAGGGTGTTCGACAATTTTCAACCGGGTAGTCTATTAGCAAAGTTAGATCATATGGAATCCGGTGAGAGCTGGATGTAATTAGCTAGAAGGTAAGAAACAGAGTTAGTGGTGGAGTGTTGTTGTTTGAAATGCAGGCCTATGGCCTGCATTCCGCCTCATGGATCCAATGGATTGTGTCATTTACGAAAATGACATTGGTTTGAATATAGTAGGAATGGTTAGTGAGTTTGCAGACAACATCCAAAATTGGTTCTGTAGTGGATGGCGAAAACGACAAATTCGGAGTGCAACGGGAACTTAATCAGATTGGTTGAGGGGCGAAGAGTAACAGATGAAGTTTAATTTAGACAAGTGTAATATTTAACATTTTGTGAAGGCAAATCATGCCAGCACATATTTGTAGGTTACAGAGAAAGGTTGTCAAAAACAGAGAGGCAAATATAATTCACAGAATCCCTGTAATGTGGAAAAAAAGGCAATATTGTCCATCGTGACAACACTGGCTCTACAAAGAGCATCCCACCAGACACATGGGTAACCTATCCCAATAACTCTACATTCCCATAGCTAACCAACACATCATTGGATTCTGCAATACAATTTACGATGGCCAATCCACCAGACCAGTGGGTTTTTCGACTGTGGGATGGAACCCCTGAGCCACTGTTGCACCCCAATAACCAGATGAGAGTAACTCTATGTTCCCACTTTCTCCGGGACTGTCACATCTGTTCAGTGGGGTACCTCTGAGATGACCTCTTCTGTTCCTCGAGGATTCATACATAATCTCCAAACTCTGATGAACAGGACATTCAGCTGTGTCTGACGTTTCCTGCACTTAAGCCCTCACCACTTTCTCTCTTTTCTCGACCATGTCGTCCATTAATATTGTATGAACAATGCTTGCTGCTCTAAAAAAAAACGAAATTCAGGCTTTGGAGATCGGAAACAAAAGCTGTTCTGATGAAATTTCACCTCAAATTTCTTCCCACAGATGCTACCACTCCTGCTGGGTTTGATCACCAATTTCTGGAATATCTAATTTCCTGTTTATAACATGCACAAAATTGTCCCTCCAGCGCTTCCTTCGATATAAGACATGCTTCTCCTTGCTGCTTCTAAACTTGAGTGTTTGTGTAATCTGTGTGCCGTGTGCTCTGGTTACATAAATGCTAGATTCGGCGAGGTGTTTCCTGAGACCGTTCGTGATGTGAAGATAATTTCGCTGCCTCTTGTTTATTTTTCTCAAAAGGGATGCTATGATTCACCCTGGCTCTCACCTTACCCTGCTATAGTGGAGAAGGACAATAATCTCCACTCAATAAATTCCTCCCGGTGGCTGAGACTTCTGTAACCGGGGAGGGGGGGAGCAATTTGAAATCAGGTAAGCATGGTCTGGTGTCATGGCCTCCACTCCTCATCCAGCTGGAATAGGAATCCTGCTTGTTACCATCCCCAGCCAGAATGAGCTCGATGCCCATGTTCACATTATGTGATTGGGAAGGGCAGCAATTTCCCCCGGCCTGTCACATGCAGAATCAATAGCAGTGGCTATTGAGGGTAGCTCTGAACAGACTTTGCTTGTCCCAGTGCACTATGGGCTTTCAAAGATGGTACTAGTTCCTGGGATGCTGGTTAATTTCAGGATCTCAGCTGAGTGTGGAGTTGCTCTGGGAATGATGTGGAATAAGAATTGGGAGAAACACAACCTCATTCTTAGCGTGAGGGCTCGGACACCGATTAAAGTGGGGAGTGTTTGAGACCCAGTCAGCCTCACGGTGAGAATCATTCCCCAAATTCAACAAAACTGGCACTTTGCATAAAATAAGAACAATACATATGAATATTAGAACACGAAGCTGGAGTAGGCCATTTGGGCATTTGGATTTAGGAAGATCAGGGCTGACCATTTCATGGATTTACTCCACTTACCCGCCCTCTCATCATAAGCTTTGATTCCTTTCCCATACAAAATTCATCTCTCTTTGACGTTAAAACATTCAACAAGTTAACCTCAACTGCTTCACTCGGCAGGGAATTCCACTAATTAGCAACTCTTTGGGTGAAGAAGTTTCTCCTCAACTCAGTCATAAATCTACTCTCCTTCATTTTCAGATCATGACCCAAGGTCTAACTTCACAAAACAGTGGAAAGAAACTCCCTGCTTCGATCTCATATTTTTCTCTTTCATAATTTTATATATTTCTATAAAATCCACACCCCCAATTATTTTAATTTCCCCTGATTCTCATCCACCGACATCACGAAAAAGCTATTCAGCGAACTGAAGGGAAAATATGACACTGCTTCTGGACAGAAACGATCAAAGACAAAGAACAATGTATACAAAGAAACAATATCAACAAAGAAACAATGTAAACAAAGAAAACATTCAAATCTGGCCTGCACTAATGCTCATGAATTTGTGATTGAGTAGTATACTTGACAGCCGTCCTGAACAATGTGCAGTTCATTTTTTTATTGAATCATTTCTTTGAAACAGAATCAGTCATTGCCAGGTGTTATGAAATATCTGGTTAAGGGTCTGGCCCGCTCACACACTGACCTTCCACTGGATCTGCTTTCGCATCCTGATTTAGAATATAATTATGACAGGAAGCTGTACTGTTGATATCTTATTATTTGCAATCTTTTGAATGGCGCTGAATACATGATTAGCTGAGGGTGACAAAATTCTTCCAGTTTCTAGCTCATTGTCATTTCTAATCGATGATACCATATTCCAGTTGAAGCCTCCGACAAGATCTCCTTTTCTGTAAATGGGAGTTCCACCCAACTCTTCTAGATAGTGCCTTCAGCTGTGGTTGTCCCACTCCCGCGGTTATGCCTCATTCCTTCTCCTCTTTCCCAAAACAATGATACAGATACACTTGTCCTCACATCGCAATTTGCTACAATCCAAAGTCAATTAAAATTTTCCACCAATTCCATGTTCGCCAGCAGGATAGCGTTACCAAATATGTCTTCCCCTCCCTTCCACTGTCAGCATTTCGCAGGGACCGTTACCTCTGTGACACTCTGCAACACGCCGTACAATTCCCCAGTTCTCCATGGCAATTACAGAAGATGCAATACTTGCCCATTCAACTCTTCCTTTCTCTCTGTCCAAGGTCCCAAACACACCTACCAGTTGAAGCAGCATTTCACTTGTACTCTTTAAATGCTCACAATGCAGTCTCCTTCATATTGGTGAGACCAGAAACTGCATTGAGAAGTTCTTCCACTCTGTCTGTGGGAATATCAATGATCTTCTCATTGCTTCCCATTTCAATACTCTACTTTACTGCCATGCTAACATTTAGGTCCAGGGCTTGTGTAATGTTCCAATGAAGAACAGCCCAAACTCGAGGAAAATCTTACTTTAAACTTTGGAACGTTACAGCCTTTTACGAGTTTATATTCAATTCCAGAACTTCACACCCAGACCCCATTATGACTGTTTTCCTTTTTTCATACACTATCCCTACTGGTCTCCCTATGAACGTACGTGGTTATGCCTCCTTTATCTTGCACTCAATACGGAAAACCCCATTTCCCATTTGACACATAAATTTACACTCATTTTACAACTGTCTCTCTTTCACCAAAATGAAAAGTTTGATTGCTTTTTTCGCGGTACAACCACACCCTTTGTTTCCAGTCACCCGTTCTTCACCGCCGTCAAGAGATTAAAGAGTCCATTTACGCATCCTTTTCCATTCTGAAGAATTCTCAAGCGGAAAATGAAACGTTACTCTGTTTCTTTGTCTCTGCAGATGCTGTTAGATCTGCTGTGTATTTCCAGAAATCACCAGAGGCAAAACATTTCGTTTGAAAAAAAAACAAAGAACTGTGGATGCTGGAAATCTTTAACATAAATGAAAATTGTTGGAGAAACTGGGAGGCGTGAAGAAGCATCAATGGATCCAAAAGATGAACTCTGCTTTGACTTCACGATGCTACCAGACCTGCATCGTTTCTCTAACAATTTCTGTTCTTGAAAAAGTTCCAAAGACTTGTGTAAAAGCTTTTGAAATGCCCTCTCCATCATGTAGTATCATACAAGGGGAAGTGAATGATAACATAAGGTGCATAAATTAATTGCTTCTAAAATTGTATTGGATTGGCATTAGTGGAACTATGGAACGCTTAATAAACAACACAGAGAGAGAAAAACAGAGGGAAACACATTCCGTTTAATCACAGAAATTGATACTACGGGAATGGCAAAAATGAATCGTTAATCATGTTTTGAAAAATATGGCAAATTGGAGGCATGACACCACAAAAGACCCTCAGCATGGTGAGAATAATAAAATGGAAATCTTACAACAACAGAAACTAGAGTAGGTCACTGAATACGGGGTAATGAGTCAATGGGTCTTCGTATGAATTGGGGGGTGGGGGGGCAGGCAGAAAAGGTCTAAAGCATACAGTGCAGCTCAAACTGGGTATTTATGTGGTGCTCTCGAATTCAGCAGTAGCAGGAGCAGGCTTATATTCAACCACAATGTGTAAACCTTTGTCCGACTTATTCTCTGATTCTGTCATTACCATCAAGCCAATCTATGGTTCAGTGATGAGTATGGATGAACCTGTTTCTGGAAAAACACAGCAGGCCAGGCAACATCCGAGGAGCAGGAGAATCGACGTTTCGGACATAAGCACTTCTTCAGGATTCCTGAAGAAGTGCTTATGCCCGAAACGTCGATTCTTCTGCTCCTCGGATGCTGCCTGGCCTGCTGTGTTTTTCCAGCCTACACTTTTCAACTCTGGTCTCCAGCATCTGCATTCCTCACTTTCTCCCGTATGGATGAACCTGCCAGGGTCAGAACCACGTGTACCTAAAACTGAAAACAAACCTTAACTGGACCGCACTTGACTGCTTACATTCCAAGCAGCAGAACTCAAATCCACTGGAGAGGGTGAAATGATCGCAAGACCAACAGAACAGATCAACGCTCTGCTGTCCTGATTGACCGAGTCATAAATGATGAGGGACGATAAAACAACTCACTGAAGGAGATGGCTCCACAATATATCCACTCAAAATAACGGAAAGGTCTGGACATCAAAGTAAAAACTCGAATGTAGTATATGTACCACATTCAGACATATGTGTTGTGTCTGTTATCCACCTGACACTCGTCATGATGCTTACAGTATCATAGATGCCCGTCTTCAATCAAATCGCACGTGAGATGAAACAAAACTGGATATGACAGGAGATGCAGCAAAGGCAATCGGCCCTGACAGCATACCTGCAATGGGACTGAAGACATGTGCTACGCAACAAGCCTTATCTCTGGGGAAGCTGTTACATTCCAGCTGTAACGCTGACATCTGCCTCACAATGTGGAAAAGTACTCAACTGTGTCCACCTCGTTACCAGGAGAATCATTACAATCTAACCAATTACCACACCACCAGTCTCATCACGATAGTCAAATTAGCCGAAGTTCTTTTTGACAGAGCCGTGGAGCAGCACAGGAATATCATGTTCAGTTTGGATTCCGAGGGGTCCCTGTGTGGAGATGGTGCCTCCGTGGAAAAGTCGCTGGATTACTGATCCACACCAGGTTAATCATCTGGCAGCTGGTGGAAATTAAAAGCAATTAACAAAATATCGAAATCTGAAATCTGGTGTCTGTGTTAGTGACCTTGAAGTCAATGTCGATTGAATGCAACAAGTTGCTTCCCCAATGTACTTTCAGGAAGCAAATCTCCAGTGCTTCCCCGGTCTGCCCGAAGAGTAACCGCAGACGCTCAAAACGTGATAAAACCGTCAATGGTCTCTGAAACAACCATACAGGATCCTCAATTGTAATGTCTTCGAGTATAAAACTTGACTGAACACGGTGGACCAGCATTGGTATTGGAAAACGTAACGGGATGCAGACTCCTCTTGACACAGCATAGGCTGCCTTCCTGACATCTGAGAACATGTAAAATGATTTACAGAAGTTTCCCACAGATGGTGTCAGGACACGAGCAGGCCATTGAACCCATATGGTCTCTCTAACTCTTTGTCCATGGACAAGATCACTTCAATGCACTTTTCCCAAATGTTGGGGAAAAAAAAAGCAGGAAGTGAACTGCGAGATGTTTTTTGGGCCATCGATGGGATAGATCCCCTTAAATATAGTCATCGACGATCCTCTATCGCCAGACCATCCAGTTGTTTAATGTCTAGGTACCCTTATTAAATTCAGTGCCTTGACTTCCACAGTAGAACATAGAATATCGAACATTGCACCACAGGACAGGCCCTTTTGCGCTCGACGTTGCACTGATCTGTGGAAGCAATCTGAACCCTATCTATCCTACACGATTCTATTATCATTTATATGTTTATCCAATGATATTTAAACGCTCTTAAACTTGGCGAGTCTACAACTGTTGCAGGTCGTGCGTTCCACGCCCATACTACTACTCTTTAAGTAATGAAACTACCTCTGCCATCTGTCCTATATGTATCACCCTTCAATTTATAGCTATATCCCCTCGCGCAAGCAACCACCATCCGAGACAAAAACCTCTCACTATCTACCCTTCTGATTTTGTTATGTGTCTCAAATAAGACATCTGTAAAACGTCTTCCCTGTAACGAAAACAGAATTAAGACCTCCAGCCTTTCCTCATGAGACCAAATATTTAGTGGAGGTGCAGTCCTTACCGCTATGGACGCCGTGATGTGGTCATGGTCGACAGTAATGACTGGATTCTTTCCGCCATCCTGCCGAATTCCTCGAGATCATTATATCTCAGATTTTAACTGAGAGTCCACATTGTGGGTTACATTTATGAGACTGTTATCAGCGAGTTACAGCTCAGTTAGAACACACAGCAAAAAGGTAGAAAGACATATAAAACATTTCGGAATGTCGTAATTGATACACTTCCAGCTTTGAGCACATACACCCCCCACCCCCCAACCCCCCTGTTGATTACTCTTGAAGAGGTGCTGAGAAATCCCTCTGTAATTGGCTCTCAGGTACGGTATCTTCAAAAGTTCAAACATGCTCATTATGAGATGGACATGCATGTGGTCCATCCCGCCCAACCCCACCCCCGGCCGTTATGATATTTTTCAGACTCTTAAATCTCTACTTGAGTATCGTAACGTTTGCAAGCTGCACCATGTTAACTGTGAATTAATTGTATTTCAGGACCTTTCATAAATCTCATTATAGGCAATAAAGTAGATTGTTGATTTTTGATCAATTTCAACAAACGAATCGTGAGAATCAGGTAGGGACCCTGACGAAAATCGCTAATTTGATAACCCTGTTTAAAAAGGGAATAGGGCACAAGATGGTAAATTGCAGATCGAGTAGCATAACCTCGGTTGTGATAAATATCCTGGAATCCACGACGAAGAAAGAGATTTCTGAATGTTTTGAACTGTATAGAAGTTTGTCTGTCTGGCAGAAAGCAGAGAGCTGGGATAAAACAGTCGTTTTCAGGATGGCAGCCGTTGACAAATGGTGTTCTGCAAGGCTTAGTTTTGGGACCACAACTATGTACTTTATACATTAACTGTCCGGAAGAAGGAACTGAAGGACTTCTGGCCTTGTTTGCAGACGATACAAAGCTAGGGAGATGGAGAGGGAGCATGAAGGAGACGTGCAGGTCTACAGAAGGATTTGGACAGGGTAGGAGAGTGGGCAAAGAGGTGGCATTCTTATGTGGTAGAATGTTATCCAGGTTCACCAGTCTCTGAGTGGACACATTTATCCTCATCTCAATGCAGAGTGGTCTGTCTATACCTAACACTGTGGCCCTTTGTTTTAGACGTCCCAGCCAGAGGAATTATCATCTCTCCTTCAAATCTATTTCGTACTGTCAGTGCTTTTTTATATTTCATTGAGATCTCTAGTTATTTTATTCTGAAACGCATGGAATACACGCAATTTCGACCCAAAATCTGCTAACACAACAAGGCGGTCGTCGCAGTGATCAGTCTGGTCATTCTTCCCTGCTCTCCCTCAATATCAGGTTTGCCCTTTATTTGGTAAGGAGACCAAAACTGGACATGATACTGCACAATGTTCGAGATGAGGTCTCAATATCGTCCAATATTGCTGCAGTGAGACACCCTTACTCATATACTTGAATCCCCCTGAAACAAAATTCAACATACCATTTATCATCCTTTCTGCTTTCTGCTCCTGCAATATTGCTTTCAGTGACTGGTGGACAAGGATATCCAGATCCTTTTCAATGTTAAAGCTACCCCCTAGTCGGTCTATGTGTATTGATTAGCGTACCAATGTCATTCCCATACTGATAGCTGGTTTCAGGGCACACTGTCCTGAATTGACCTCAGAGGTCTGCGCTGATCAAAACAATAAGACAAGCATAAATAGCTTTATCGATCAATAATTTTTAAACAATCCTTCTTCAACTGTAGGCTAATATTCTCTATCTATCGCCAAAGTGCACAACATCCAAATTGCTCTTCGGCTGCCATGTATTTCCGCATTCACTCCACTTGCCTTAGTCACCTTGGAGCGTTTTTTTTAAAAAAAAACTGCTCCTCACCTACTCATAACCAGACATCATTTAGTGACATCAGCAGGTTTGGGTAAAAGTATGTTTGATATGTATCGCGATGTTGGGGCCCAATCACTGATCCATGTGATACCACATGAGCCTTTTGAACCAAAAACATATTGTTTTATGTCAGTTCTCCAATTCTTAAAACATGCCAATATATTAGCCCCAATTCTATAAGGTTTGATTTTGCCCAGTCAGCTTGGGTCTTTATTGATATTTTTTCTGATAACCTAAATGCGTTGAATTGATTGTTTCTCCATAATTTACTTACCAGTCAGTTTCTCGCATATGATACCCATTCCATAAATCTGCCTTGGTTTTCACTCCAATTATTTCTCTAAAACTATTTGTTTCCTAATTATATTCTGTTTTAATCTCAAAAGGCTTCGAATTTCGAGTATTACTGCAACTTTTTTTTTGCTCTATTTCTGCCGAAAGACTCCCGGGCAGTTGGCCTGGATTTGTTCAAGTACGCTCACGCAGAATTAATCTGATTTCTTCGGTTTAAGACAGTAACTTGAAACTTGATGTGATGTACTTGGATTTGGCAAGAGAATACATGGTATACTCTTTAAAAACAGAAACTAATGGGCGCAGGTGAATTAAGCAAACAACCAAGAGAAATGCAAGGAAAGGCATTTGGGTACATCAAAAACAGAGAGGAATGCACAGTAAGTGAGAGGATAGACAGAGTGTGCAGAACACAGAAGGTAAACGGGGACTTCAATCATTTCTGTAAGTGAGAGAATGGTTACATTTCCTCTATCAGCTAAACTTCAAAATATAAGAGCAGGAAGCTTATGCTGGAACTGTGTAAATAATGAGTTCTATCGCAGCTTGTGCAGTTCTGGTCACCCTGTCATATGAAAGGATGTAATTGGAATGGAGAGAGTACACAGGAAAGTCGTTATTCTGTGAAAGTGAAAATGCAGTAATGAGGAAAGTTAGGAACAGAGGATTCTGAGAAGAGATTTGATTAACCATGTTGATCAACCATACTGATCAACATGATGACCTCAGCAATGTGCTGTACAGCTACACCATGGCATCCCAACTCTCGACTCGCAATGTTTACATTGTGACATCAAGGTAGGGGAAAGTGGGTATTGCAGATGCGAGAGATTAGAGTGGGACTGGGAAAGCACAGCAAGTCAGGCAGCATCCGAGGATCAGGAAAATCGACATTTCGGACAAAAGCCCTTCATCTGGAAAGGAGAATCGGTTTTTGTTCTCTTACTCTTTGGTGAATGTTGTTTCTGAGATTGCAGGTTTCTTCGAATTTGTTCCATTTCGGGATAACAAACGCGTCATCAAAATAGTGGATGCAAAGATTGTATTACATCGTGGGAAGGGCTGATCGTGGAATCTGGTGATAACGACTTCTGCTAAGAATACTGGTATTGGTGATCACATGCGTGTACAGTTGCTATGTTTATATGTCCTGTCGTTGAATGTGAAATGAGTAGTGAGGGACCAGTCTACTGCCTTGAGGATGCTGTCCTTGCTGATGAAGTTGGTGCTGTCTGGAATTTGCATCCTTGGTTCGTCTCGTAGTGCAGTCAGTTTTTCTTTGGTCAGGCAGATGTTAATTGAATTAAATAGGACCGTTACATTGAAGGTAACCATGACTTCGTCTTCTCCTAGCTTGGTGTTTGGATGATGTTCAAGAATTGTTGGGTGGAGAGGATGGAGTTGCGTCAGGCTTCTAATAGGTGTTTCAGTTTTTTTTTGAAGTTCCTTTGCTAGTCTGTACGTCGGTGTGCCATTGAGTAACACTAAATGTCTGAAGTGACCCCCAAGTATTTATACCTTCGGTAATTCCTAGAAAAGGGATGTGTTGGATTCACCAGGTTTCATTCTTTGCCCGTCAGCCGTGTTTATTTCGTCTGTTTTGTAGAGTTTCTTCAGTCATTTGTGATCCTGTTTTCTTACAGTGGAATCAGGTCCATTGCCTCCTGTCGGTAGGTGTCCGTATCTGCGAGTCGTGAGTTCGCCTTTTAATGCACTGTGTTCTGTTCCGGATGACGGATATGTGCCATTTTCTAGTTGGTTGGATTACAGTACATCTTATATTTTCTGAGACCTTCTTGGGCTTTCCTTTCCTGTGTGTTGAGTGTGTTCCCTTTTTACCTCCTGTTCAGTGTTGGTGTTATCGACTGTCTGATGGCCGGCTGTGTTTGCTCCATAAGTCTATTTTCTTTTGGATTGGATTCCAGTGCTACTCGAAGTTCTTTTTGTCCCCGGCCGTGTACGTGTAAGTTCTTTTTGTCCCCGGCCCTCTGACTAATACTGCATCGGTCACACAGGCAGGAAACGAGGGGCCAGTATACACAAACACCAAATAGCCACCTAAAGACATGAGCAACTCACTAGTATCTTTACGGACATACGGAGAAGGACGGCACTTCGACTGGGACAATACATTCATCCCAGGACAAGCTAAAAAAAGACACGTACTGGAATTCTGAGCGGCCTGGTATTCAAACTGATACTCCATGTATGAGCACATTGATTTGGCACCAATTTACCAACCTCTCAAAAAAAGAACAGGCATTTTTTCACGGCTCTTAACGGACCAAGACTAATAAACAGAAAGTGAGACAGAATACCAGCGCTTCAACTGAGGGTCACTGATAATATTACCTAATATGGTGACGAAATGTCTGATAACAAATCTACTAGCATAACGAGCAAACTGACAACTTGAACTGCAAATACGTCATGCCTTATGAGCTGACGCTTTGGGCCCTTTAAATACAGTCTGCTCTGTTCACTGTGAGTGATCTTACCTCCCTGCAGGATTATTCAAGTCTCCAGAGCTCTTTGCCCTCTACCTCACGAATTGCTTTCAAAGAGGTGATGGGTGAGACTGCCAGTTTTGTTGAAGTCTATTGAGTCGGGTATTTCCTGTCTACGTACTGGAGACAGAGAAATAAAGATAATTGGAAAGTAGAGTGAATCAGTGAGGGTTACATATGGAGATTGGTACTGTGTCCCTTAGAGATCACGAACCCCCTGAATCCACCGTAGCCTGTGATGCCTCAATTCTATGGAGGGGAGGATTCTGTTCATTCAGGGTCTGGAGTGTCAGCAAAAGGTGCCAGAAGCAATTGGACACACATGGTGAGGGATACCACATGGATAGATATTGAGTGAAAGCACCATAGTTCAGAAAGGTATCAGGATCAAACGATGGTCACGAAGAAGAGGTAGATTCATCGTGGAATTGTCTCAGTACTCAGGGGTGAGTTAGGTATTAGAAGTCAGACGATGGCTGAGTGCTATTCACCAAACTGATCAGCAAGGGATATCCATCTGATAGATTATTATCTTTCAGGGAAGGAAATTCATTATAGGTATCTGTCTGACATATATGTCATCCACATCCAGAGCAATATGTTTGAGTATCAACGGATCTCTGAAATTGTCTAGCAAACCACTCAGTTCAACGTCAGTTCGGGCAAATAGCACTGAACAGCGAGAAACATCAACATCACACGGGTCAAATTACCATAACTCCGCTGGGACAACTGTCCTGGCTAATCACGTAAGTAGGCTTATGAAAGGGTCTTTAAACTCTCAGAGAAGATGCAGGAACCGAGTTCAGGCGAAAGGAGCTTTCAGAATTCAAAGACAAAAATGATCGGAAAAACATTGGGTATATGGCTGATGACAAGGACAAAGGAACGGGATGGGACAGGGATGTACTAAGACTACAGCAGGGAGCGGCGGGAGTGCTGAGTTTGTTGAGATGGTGGGTGAGTATTATTTAAGTAGGTGTGCTCTCGAGACTGACGTCACTGCCAGTCCGAGAGGCGGTCAGGTCAGCCAATCAGAAATTGGCGTGGAAGCAGAGCCGAGGAGTCAGTCATCCCACAGAAGCGTGGTAATAGGGGAGTCCAGAGCGAGGGGGACTGAAAGGGGTTTCTGCGGCGACAGGCTGTATTTGACTTTGGTGTGTTGCCTTCCTGGTGCCAGGATTAAGGCGATCGCAAATAGAGTGTAGGAAAACCTCAAGGGCGAAGGTGAAGAGCCAGACATGGTGGTGCTTGTCGGCACAAATGACGTCGGGATGAAGCAGAAGGACATTCTACAGTGAAACATCGGAGAACTCTGAAGAAGGCTGAAAATCAGGACATCCAGGGTGGTTAGCTCCGGTTTGATTCCAGTTCCTCGGTCCGGAGACAACAGGAACAGGGACACAATGGACTTGAATGTGTGGCTGGGGAACTGGTGCACGAAGCAAGGATTTAAATTCTTGTATCACTGGGGTATGTTTAGCGGTAAGGATAAATTATACAAGAGGGACGGTTTGCACCTTAATAGGAGGGGGACCAGCATTCTGGCAGGTAGGTTTGTCACTGCAACACAGCTGTGTTTAAACTGAATAGCGAGAGGTGGGGGGTGGTGGAGGGGACAAACTGGAAGTTTAAAAAGGAAGTTAAAGGGAAAGTTAGAACAAGAGAAATCAAGAAAGACAACTCATAAAGAATAATGCCGTAAGGTGAAGTGAACTAGTGATTGATAGGAAGGGTGTGGGGAGTAACAAATTAAAAATATTTTGTATGAATGCACAAAGCATTAGAAATAAAGTGAGCTTGAGGCTCATTTGTAAATTTGCAGTTACGATGTTTTAGGGATAACTGAGATGTGGCTTCAAGTGGACAGGGCCTGAGAAATGCATAATCAAGGCGATATGTGCTATCGTAAAGACAGAGGGGGTGGGATGGCCATGTTGGTAAGGAATGATATTCAGTCCCTTGCATGGGGGAACCTAGAATCAGGGGATGTAGAGTCAGTATGGCTAGACCCTCATGGGAGTTACCTACAAGCCCCCAAACAGTAACATGGATATTGTGTGTAAGTTGAATAAGGAGCTGAAATTGGCCTACCGCAAAGATATTACTACAGTTGTTATGGGGGATTTCAACATGCAGATAGACTGGGAGAATCAGTATGGTACTGGACCCCAAGAAAGGGGAGTTTGTGGAGTGCCTCCGAGATGGATTCTTAGAACAGCTTGTGCTGGGGCCTACCAGGGAGAAAGCAATTCTTGATCTGGTGTTGTGCAACGAACCGGATTTGATCAGGGACGTCGAAGTAAAGGAGCCATTGGGAGGTAGTGACCACAATGCAATAAGCTTTAATCTGCAGTTTGAAAGGGAGAGGGTAGAATCGGAAGTGACAATATTTCAGTTAAATAAGGGGAACTATGGAGCTATGAGGGGGGAGCTGGCCAAAGTTCAATGGTGCAATGCCCGAGCTGGGATGGCAGTGGAACAACAATGGCAGGTATTTCTGTGTATAATGCAGACGATGCAGGATCAGTTCATTCCAAAAAGGAAGAAAGATCCTAAGGGAAGGCAGGGGTGGCCGTTGCTGACGAGCGTAGTTAAGAATAATATAAAGAGAAATGGGAAAGAAGTATAGCATAGCAAAGATTTGTGGGAAATCGGAGGACTGGGAACCTTTTAACTTTCAACCAACCAACTGAAGTGGGAAATTAGGAGGGAAACTGTCAAGCCTGTTAGAAATCAACAGAATACTGACTGAACAAATTTAAATCTTGTAAATCTCTCCCAAAAACCTCCATCCCTACTCCTCATGGGCAGGCTGCACCCGAGGGATCCATCTGCCTGAAAAACGTAAATCAGCTGGATGGAATACTGGTAACAGCAGGTGTGCTAACCCCCGCTCCTTAACCCATCAGCGAGTCTGTCCACATCGTAAGGCAGTGTACTATACTTGCAGGACCTCAACAGGACCACTTTGAATGACGCTTTCACAACCTCCTGTATAGGAACCCAGACTGACACTCTGCGGATCAACAATGGCACATACTTCATTTGTGGCCACAAAGCCTACATTAATCTTTGACTGGGAGCTGCAAAGTTTTGTACGTAGTCCCATTTCGCGATTATTCCCAGTCCTCTCCCTTCACGAAGTCACGAACTTGCAGAAGGCGAACTCTTATCACTCTTGACCAGGTTCTCTCTATGTTTTCACATCGCAATGTAGCTGTCCGCTTGGAAATAGAAACCCCACATTGGCTCCCACCTTGAAGGGGTGGGCAATGCCACAGCCAAAGTGCTCGAGCAGCTAAATGCGGAGACATTCGTACTATAGCCTTACAGAACAGGATGGCTTTTTCACTATCTGCTGGCTGAGAACCGGGGCACATGCGCCCTCTTTGGCTCCATTTGCTGCACGTATATTGTCAAATCCAGTGATTATATTACTGACTGAGACCAAAATATCCAATAAGCTGCCACTGTGCTGCACATCCAGAGCACAGTGAGATGTGCTCTTAGCTCGGTTTATGGGGCACAGCTTTGCTGCAGGGACACATTGTCTTCATGACCATCATTGTCCTTATCGCAGTCATTGCCATGATCATCAAACATTCTGTATACGGTTGTACTCAATGCTGTTACACCCGCCTGCCTCGCTACCCAACTCGTGAACTTTGACTGCGATAGTAACATTTCCCTCTGAAGCAGAGTATTCGGACCCGGCAAAATCTCGAAATATGACCCCAGTGAATCTGAGCCTTCTACACCACATAAGCACTTTGACTCTGGTTGTGTTCCCCCTTTCACTATAACCCTTGTTCTATCACTTCCTTAACAAAAACAAAACTAAGATGGAATTGTGGAAGAAAAGAAAAAGAACACTCTGCTTACACGCAACTTGTTCACAGAAATAATGTCTCTTTTTAGACAGCGATAGGCGACCCATAATGTTACTGGTACCTCAACGTGACCAGGCTCAGCTCAGGGACCAACAGGCAAGCGAGATTTTACCTAAGCAGTTTCCCAACTGAAGGAGTGCGCTTCCCAGATGATGTGCTAACTGCATTTGCTACTCAGGTTAGTATGGCCGCTCTTGAAGCCAAAAGGTCATTCCCTTTCTCCTCAGCGACTCAACCCACATAAATCTCACGCAGACTAGGTGGCATCAAGACACTTGACAAAAATGAAAACTACTCTCGGGGGTTATTGAAGTCAGGATGCAAGCCATTGCCACATATTTCTGCAGATTAGCTAAACCTCTTGTTACAACTGCTCCCGATGGATACTGGCGAACAAGCAATCATTTCCTATTAATTGCAATCGAAACTGCATTGTCTTGTAATTAACATTACATTTCTGTAACCATATAAAACTGACTGTACCTACTGCGCAGGGAGAATACTTGATTTAACTGCGCAAAGTGTCCATTTTGCATCAGTCCAGTTAATTTCTCCTCCCCACGATATCGTGAGAAACAAATCAGTATTTGTCAATTTCAAACGATCCGTGGGCAGCTTCGATTTGCAATTGACGATTCTATGGAAACCCTCACATATCTGCTGATCATCTTCTCAAAAAAGCTCTATTTGATTTCTGAGGCAGGACTACCTTTCGCAAAATTATGTTGACTATCCATAATCAAGCAATGCATTTCCAAATGATTATAAATTCTATAGTTTATTTCTCTTTCTAACCCTTTACCCGCAACTGGAATAAGTCTCACCGGTCTATAATCATCAGGTTGTATCTCCTCCCCTGTTTGAAAAGGGGGAACACATTTGTCATCCCCCAGTTTTCTGGCACTCTTCTGTAGACAGTGACGACATAAAGATGAAAGCCCAAAATCTATGCAATCTCCAGCTGCCCGCGCCCCGGCTTCCAAGAGAATCAGGGATAAATTCCATCCGCCCAAGAGGACATATCTATTTTCACACTTGCCAGAAATCCTAAACTCCTCCTTCTTAACCCCAATTCCGTCTAGTCTGACAGCCAGCACTTCAATATCCTCCTCAACAACATTGTCTTTTTCCAGAGTGAATACTGACGAAAAATATGCATTTCACGCCTTTGCTACCTCCACGAACACCACGCACAACTTCACACACCTGCACTTGATTCAGCCGAATCTTACTCTCATCATCGTCTTCTTTCTGACATAGCAATGGAAAACTGTAAAATGATGGATAGGGACATATATAGAACATAGAACATAAGGAAAGTACAGCACAGTACAGGCCCTTTGGCCCTCAATGTTGCGCCGATCCAAGCCCACCTAACCTACACTAGCCCACTATCCTCCATATGCCTATCCATTGCCCATTTAAATGCCCAGAAAGAGGGAGAGTCCACCACAGCTACTGGCAGGGCATTCCATGAACTCACGACTCGCTGAGTAAAGAATCCACCCCGAACATCTGTCCGATACCTATCACCCCTTAAATTAAAGCTATGCCCCTTCGTAATAGCTGACTCCATACGTGGAAAAACGTTCTCATGGTCAACCCTTTCTAAACCCCTAATCATCTTGTACACATCTTGTAAACCTTCTTTTCTCCAAGGAAAACAGCCCCAAGTGTCTCAGCCTTTCCTCAATATACAATATTACGAAATTGTAAATTTGCCTCAATAATAGATATTTCATAGCCCACTCAGATCCTGACTTCATCCCTAGCTCTTATTCAAGCATGCAAGAAGAATAGAATACGAGAAATAATAAGAGAGAATAACTGTTGATTACGTGGTAAAACAATTCTTTCATTCAATCATGGGATAAGAGCATCGATTGCATTTTTTGTCTGTACCTAATTATCCAGAGGTCAGTTAAGAGCCAGCGATATTGCTGTAGGAATGGAGTAACATGGAAGCAAGACCAAGTTACTTTCATTTCCTGAAGCACATTCATGAACTAGGTTGGGTTTTCTTGAAGTAGCCAATCGGTTTATGGTTATCATTAGACTTTTATTTTATTGAATTCAGGTTACATTTACTGCTGGGGCAGCGTTTGAACTCGGGGCCCCAGAGCGTTGCTTGGCCCCCAGATATGCTTATCTCCTTGTTGGCCACGTAGAACAGTCCATATGACGTAGTTACACTGGCACAACTCACCACCTCTTCCTCTGTTACATTGGTGACTGCGTCAGCGCAATCTCGTGCTCCCAAGAGGCGGTTGAACTGCTTATCAACTTCACCAACACCTTTCATCACGACTTTAAGTTCACCTGGACGATCTCTGACACCTCCTTCCCCTTCCAGGACGTCTCCATCTCCATCAACGATGACCGACTCAACACTGACATTTTTACAAACACACTGACTCCCACAGCTACCTGGATTACACTTCTTCCCACCCTACTTCGTACAAAAATGCTCTCCTATTGCCAATTCCTCCGCCTCCGCTATATCTGCTCCCAGGAGGATCAGTTCCACCACAGATCACACCAGATGGCCTCTGTCTTTAAAGACCTAAATTTCCCATCCGAGGTGGTTGAAGATGCCCTCCAACGCAGCTTATCCACGTCCCGCACCGCCACCATCAACCCCACGCCTCCAACGGAACAAGAAAAGAACGCCCCTCATCTTCACCTTTCACCCTAGCAACCTCTGCTTAAACCGCATCATCCGCTGACATTTCTGTCACCTACAAGTGGACCCCACCCCTAGGAATATTTTTACCCTCCCCACCCCTATATACTTGCCGCAAATGTCGTTCCCTCCGAGACTACCTGGTGAGGTCCATGCCTTCCCACAACCACCCTCGCTCCCGCCTGGCACCTTCCCGTGCCACCGCAGGAATTACAAAACCTGCGCCCACACCTCCGCCTCATCTCCATGCAAGGCCCGTAAGGAGACTTCCACATTCACCAAATTTTCACCTGCACTTCCACAAATGTCATTTATTGGATCCATTGCTCCTGCTGCGGTCTCCTTTACACTGGCGAGACTGAACGCCTTCTTGCTGTGTGCTTTACATCTCCGAAACTCCCGCACCAATCAGCCCCACTGCTCTGTGGCCAAACATGTCAACTCCCTCCAAACTCTGCCGAGACCATGCAGGTTCTGTGCCTCCTCCATCGCTACTCCCTCACCGCCCGAGTCCTGGAGGAAGAAAGCCTCATCTTGCTCTGCGGAACACTTCAACCTCAGGGTATCAATGTGCATTTCACCAGTTTCCTCATTACCCCTTCCCCACCTTACTCCAGTTCCAACCTGCCAGTTCAGCACCATCCTCATGACCTGTCCTCCCTTCCAATTGTCCTTCTCACCTAGCCGCTCCACCCGCCTCACCGGCCTATCATTTTTATACCCACCTCCATTCACCTATTCCAGTCTTAACAACCTTCTCCACAGCCCCATCCCTGCCCATTTATTTCTCCAGCCCGTCGTCTCGCAGCCTCATTCATTATGAAGGCCTTCGGACGGAAAAGTCAGTTTTCGTGCTCTTTGGATGCTGCCTGACCTATGTCCTTTTTCAGCACCACTCTAATCTTGTCTACGAATTAACAGTCGAACAAAACTATCACCAACACCTCCTCCAATGACCAATGACCAAAACTGACATAATGTAGCATCAAACGAACCAGTCAAAACTGCAGACAGTGACGAGAAATGTGGGAAAATGAGACATTGTTAACTTGGGAAGCAAGAACGAAATAACAGAATATTGTTTAAGTGGGAAAATTGGTAAAATATGTAAGACGGAATTCTTTGACCGTTATACAGTCATCGAGTCAGAGAGAAGTACAGCATGGAAACAGACCCGTTGGTCCATCTCGGCCAATACTCTGTGAAAATTACCAGATGAAGAAAATCCTTCACGATTTCTTTTTATTTGCAAAGAGAATGCTTTGGCAATCGGAAGATTGTTTTTTCCTGTTTGGCCACCATTCCTTTGTCTTTTGCAGTTTATATATTCCAACTTTCAGCACCTGATAACATTACCATTACTAATCATTTTGCTTTGCTTTGTCTCTCTGAACTAATCACCGTCTGCCATACTGGATCACTAAATTACTATTAATCTATCACATTAGACGACCATCGTCTTCGGTATTAGCTCATCTAACATTGATTTAACTAGCCTATCACAGTGACCAATCATTACCTGTTACTGGAGCTCTGTAACCTGACCCTGTTGCATGCATTGCAATGCCATATTAACTGCATAACTTCCAAATTAACTTGCATATATTCCCCACTTTGAGAACTACTGATCTCACCTTGAACAAGACTACAATGAGGCTGAACGCACAATGTCCAACTCGGGAGCTACAATCCCGAAAGCCGTAAAAAAAAACAATTTCCACAGGATTCTCCCTCTGTATCTGACGTGACTGAGCCAGAATCCCGTCTGCAATCGCAAGAACAGGAAACATGACCCAAAGAAATCGCACAATCTAAGCAACGGACGCAATTCACGCGTCTTTGTTCGCACAAGGCTTCAGCAGACGTCAGATCATAGCTATAGAGTTGCAACCATTGTGGAGGAGGGGCTTGCTCCAGATTTCACCAGATTGATAGCGAACAGGCGTGCAGCAAGATACACTAAAAGAAGAGGTATAATACATCAAAACACAAATGCAGCGATTATCAACATGATCCCTGCAACGACCGTAACTTTGGCAAACCAGTCCTCCAATTTACTAAAAGCGGTATCCAACCAACAAAACAAAAACAAATGCCGAACCGCACAGTCTCCTTAATCGCCTTCAATAACTTCTCTGCTGATTCATTGTCATAGTAAAAGATCCTGCTTGGCTAGCTTTAATGGGTATAAATGTATAGGAATGTACCCCAAACATTACACAGACACCACCTTTCTCATTCAAGAGCTAGTCCAACGTCTGTCTATTTTACGGTGGCATCCTACTGGCTGCATCCAACTGCTTAATTGACACTGAGAGGGCAGTATGAGTGCAATTAATAAATCCACGCAGATTGTAATAGATATAATTACTGCATTCAGCATTTTTTCAAAAACCAGTAGCAGGAAAAAGTGCCTCCTCGCCCGCGGCAATATCATTCCTGGGCTTGAACTCATTGGGGATGCCCTTTGGATTTCCTTGATCAACAATGTGTATTGTCGAATCAGGGACATTTTCCCATTTAGAGCTGTGCAAATTGTTTGTGATAGGGCATTAGGCGAACAAGTGAGATCTGCCAGTTTCGCCAAATTAATGTTCCCGAAATCTGCACAAGAGTAGAAAGGCTCAGGATTGGGGAACGGGGCATCCTTGACTTCCCCAAACCCGTCTGAAGCCACAAAAACAGGATAAATTCCACCTTTCACAGACCCCTCACTGTTAGGCCCGGAGGCACCAATATCCCCGAAGACCGCACTCACTATCTGCTCAAAATCACAAGAAGGAATATCGAGTCCTTGCGTGCCCCTTCCAGACATTACTGTCCCTTCTCTGCCTTCACGTACCTCAGCTCCAAAACCCATATGCGTCTGCGGGAAGCTCTGGTGCAACGATTGAGATGACAGCAACTGGATCGTCACTTCACTTGATTGGCAATGGGCTTAGCCTTGGTTACACTGAAGGATCTCTCCATTCCCAGCTCCTTATACTTCCACCGGAAAGCTCGTTCATACACCTTATCTCTAGATTTAATGTGTCCCGCTTACTTGGCGTACATCAGCACCCTCAGTTTTCCTGTATGCAGATAGACTCATGCATCAAAATTAGCCGTTGCATGTACTGCATATGTTCCAGGTTCAAATCTTGCAAGCTAGGCCTGTCATACGGAGCCCTCAACTTGGACACTGACATGGGACTACCAGTAAGCATTTCATGCGGCATCAATTTGCCATGCTTATAGTTTGCTAATGGTATATCATCAGTGCAAAGGCACCGCATCCACCCACTTAAGATTGGCACTTTCGCAAATTTGATTCAAATTATCTTTTAATGTTCCATTAAACAGTTCCACTATACAGGGGATGATATATATGTCCAAAGCTCTGCTTGATCCTAAAAGTTTGCAGCATCAACTTGATCACACTTTGGATAGACGCAGAAACATTAACTGAAATTATGTCTGCTGGTATGCCAAACCTTGAAATAACTTCAATTGTTAAGAAACTTTACTATTGTGCCTGCCCCTGAATCTTCCAGCGGGGTTGATTTTACACATCCACTAAACCTGACGATTAATACCAACATAGATCTCTTCCTTCTTACCGTCGATACCATTTCCACATTGTCGATCACCAAATTCTTAAGTCGTCCCTTATATACTGGTATGTGTCCCATATGGATCGCTATTCCTTTCCTGATATCGTTGTTCGCATTGTGACAATGTGTAATCCACTGAGGCCGACAAGCAACATTGCCAGAAGCCATCCTTCTTCATCTTCCTCAGTTCTTGCCCTCTAGCACAGTTATCCAACCCATGTGCCTCTGAGATGAGAGTGGTCAACAAAAGGGGTATGTGCAACCCATAATATTTCCTCTGTGCACCACACACTTTCTTGGTTTCGACTGCCCTCACTCCCTTTGACTTGACCGTATTTGTTCAGCTGTGGACGCCTGACCTTGCATCTCAATGATGTCCGCTATTGTAGGCTGCAGATCTAAACCCACCTGGGGCACATATTGCTGGACTGCAACCAGAGGCCTTTCGAGACGGATCACCTTTTGCTTGATTATCTTTAACCGCCACCACGTCACTGTGTGTGTGTGTCTGCGTGTGTTTATGTGCGTGTGCCTGGCACTGTAGCATAGCAAACGCTTTTAGCCTCAATAACATGGTCGTCAACTGTACAATTTGTTGGAAATGTTGTATGGGATCTCCTTGCTTTACCTGAAGCCCCTACGTTTCCAGACCGTCCCAAATAGATGGCAGATCCCATGAGCATAGGCTCAATCAGCATAGATGTTGGCCTTTTCACATTCCATCAACTCACATGTTGCTGTTAGTGCCTTCAACGCAGCTAGCTGTGCTGAACAAGGTTGTGGACAGACCTCCAATTTAATTGTTCTACACTGAGATCGCTCTTGCTGCACTCCTGGAAAGCCCGCATGTGACCCATCAGAGTCTCAATGACATGAGCCATACACGAACAGAACATTTTTATCTTCATTAGTCAGCGACTCAGACTGTAAATCAGTCCTCTATTTAGAGAATGTAGTCACCTCCCTTATGCCATCATGAAGCCCTCCTCATGCTCTTGTGGAACATAGTCTGTTCGTTCGTTGTAGCGCATCTCTGCATATTTATGTCTGAAAATGCCAATGACATCCGATATGCCATTACCTTGGCAGGCATCAATACAAATCGCCCTCTTTCTAACAATTCTGCAACCTTATGGCGCGTGTAGAAGATCGCAGGATAGCCCATTGTTATGGAGGATGCCTTTTCAAATGCAAAATGAGCTACCGCTAGGACTCGATATTCCTTCTTGTGATATCAGCCTACCGTAGTACTCAACCCGCTGCTTGCAGTATTGTAGCTTCTGCCCAGATACCTTATGCCAACCTTTCCAGAAGAGATATCGTATCACGCTTATATTGCCCTCGACCCTCAGAGCAAACTAACAAATCATCAATATACTGGATCCATCTTCTGCACCTGATTAAATGCATGTGGCGATAGCTCAAACCCCTGCAGCATTCGATTTTAAGCATACTACCTTCCCCTGTACGTAACTGCAAACAAATATTGACGGTTTTCTGCCAGTGGAACAGTAAAGAATGCTGACAACAAGTCAATCACTGAAAAACAATCTGCTTCCGGCGGGTATATTAGTCAGCAACTTATGTGGGTTTGGAACCACTGCAGGTCAATCTTCCACCACCTCATTAACCACCCTGAGATCATGTGCCAATCTCCATTTAGACTTGTCCGCTTTGGAACGAGGGCTGCACGTTTTACTGAGCACTCCTGCTTCCAGCAGTGACTACATTGTTGCTACTATTCCCTCGAATGCCTCAGGTTTTAAAGAATACTGTGATGTTTTAGATAAATGGGCCAGCATTTTAAGTCTATTTTCCACTGGATTCGTTGATTTTTCTCTTCACACATCCTTAGCATGCTGTGACCATAACATAACTGGCAATGCATCCAAACAATAATGAAAGAGATGGCCACTTCCTTCAGCTTTCATTGGCATAATCCATTGGGAAAACACCTTAATCTACTTGTGATTCTCCATCATATCTATACAAACCACAATTCGAACATAGTTACCATTGCTAGATTTCCAGACCCCTGATGTCATCATCTGCCATTCGCTGATCATTCCTACATGCTTCACCATGGGTCGAAAATGCTTGGAGTAATGTCCTTTATGTACTAACAATGTCACATGATCAAAGCCCCTGGAAAACTGTAAAATATCTCCAGAAAATTATTTTACCTGACCTGCAATGCCGTTCCCTGTTTCCTACCACTATATCATCACTCAATAAATGCTGCGGGGTGACAACCGCACAGTGTCAACTCTTCTCTAATACTTTACTCTGACTCTGTTCAAAAATCAGTGCACAATGCAGCTCAAACTTGAGTGGCGCAGGCAAAGGCAGTAAAGCTAAAGCATTTTTCCTCCACTTTTCCCAAGTTCCCCAAATATAATCATCTATGTCTCTTATCCAATGTACATTGTCCATCCTTGCTTGCTGCAACAACAACTGAGAATTCACTCTAACGACAGTAAATTCTTTTTGAGTACATTCCAATTTTAATAACTTCAATAAAGCGTCCCCACCCAACAATTTAATCAGTGTCCCCTAAGAGACTGACAAAGACAAGACGACTGTTTTACTATCTATTTGCAAACGTATTGGAACTGTAAAGTTGTTATCAACGGTTTAATGAAAAATCATACAATCGTAATAGATTTACCGGACAGGTCAAGTTGGGAGTCAAATTGCAGTTGTGTGCAAATATACGTAGCTATAGCATCTATCATCATAAGTGTCAACCGTCCTTCTACACTAACCTGGAGAATAGTTTCCTGGTCAGCTTCCCGCGTTAGCAAGGATATCGTTCCTTCCCACTGGGGTCCTCTGGGTATCCCTGAAAAATCATCCAGGGATTTACAGGCCCAGTCGGGCCTTTAAGGATTTGATGCGGGATAGCCGGAAGTTCCTGACTCATAGGTCCACCCAGGGGCCATGGTCAATATGGACAAACACTCCTCAAATGGCCTGGTTGATAACACGTCCAACACACTATTCCTGATCTTCTCTGATTCTGACATCGCACCATATCCTTTCTCCACCTACTAGTCCCTGGCCTTGTAGACTCCAGTTCTGCCTAGGTTGTTACTTAATTTTGTTTTGCCCTTTGTATAGTACTTGTGGAAAAGTCCATTCAAAAACTTTTTTTTATCAGCACGGGGTTTTCCAGCACTTGCCAGGTAGCGTTAGAATGTTCTCCTATGATGGCATGTTAGGCATCGCATTAGCACTGATCGACCCACTTGTCACTGGCAACATCGTCTTGCTTTCCTCTCTTTCTTTCTTTTTAGGTTCCTTCAGCTGCTGTAGCGGGAACTTTCTTTGCACCTCCTCCTGCTGTTCAGTCAGATTCTTTATGCCGTTCCAGTATCTTTTGACCACATTGACTACATGATCTCTGAAATCTTGGTGGGACATTGACGTTAGTCCCTCTACCTCCTCTAAATTAGAATTGACTTGAGGGGACATTGCCTGAGCAATAGCAGTCTGGAACATTGTGGTCAACAGCTGACTACCTTCCACATCTTGTTCCGTTTCAAGTCTCCAACTTTTCATCTGGTTTTCCAAATAGGCTCCTGGGTTTTCCATGTCTGCCAGTGGATCTCCTCTGAAAGATTTGGGATCAGTCTTAGGAGGATAATAATCTGCATGTGCCCGCCATACAATCTGCCTTACTTAACCAAACCCAGCACCATCATTCATGCGATTGTCCACCACATTCTTCAGGCGGGATTGATTCATTATCTACCTTAATTGTGAGAATTCCAACACCTTTATTAACAGTGCCCCCATAGGCAACAGCCGTACTGTCGTTTCATCCTCAAAGTATCTAATCCATTTTGCTGCTCTATCACGTAAATTGGACAACACATTTCCCAGAGTTTCTAGATCTTGTGTTCCCAAGGAATGTATTGCGGCTGTCTCCACCCTTTTATAAGTAATGACATTATCTGTGCTATGGGAGATTCTTTCCCTTAATAAAACTGCTACATTGTATTTCCTCATCAGATCCACTTCATACCCTACTTCTATATCTTCCCATTCTTCTTCAGCTTGCTCTGTTTGGGTCCATTTTCCTGAATACATTACTGCCTCCTCTGTTTTTCTCTCCCTTTCACTTTCCCTATCACTGTCCGGCTGTTTCTGCCTACGATCCCTGCAATGATTTAAATATGCTTCATAATCCCTCCATTCTCTTTATTTGTAGAGCTCCCGAATTTCATCTCTGAATCACTCTTTTTCCAAGTCAAGAGTTTCTAATTCTGCTTGTCTCCTCGCCTGTTTTGCCTTTCGTTTTAGTCTTAAAGCATTCTGTTCAGGGCCAGCTTCTTTCTAATTCAATTCCCTCTATCTCGATTGTCATCCTTTCTACAGAACAGTGTGTAACATTCTCTCCAGGGGGTGGGGGTGGAGATGTTTCCATCTCTCCAAACCTGGCAAAAAAAGATGTTGTCCCCGGCTGGGTCTCGATATATGAAGTCTATTTGTTCTGCATTGAGCAGGTGGAGATGTTTTCATCCACAGACTTTGTGTGGAGCATATTCTGCTCTCTGGCGCGCCCAACAGTTGTAACTGGTGCCTGAAAACCTTTCCACAAATCCTCTCCTTCAACTCAAAGTAGCTTTATAATTTCCAACTCGTGTTCTCTTTTCAATATTCTCTTCTTTGATTATCGTTAGGTCTGTAAATATTAATTTACTCTTCCATTTTATCGCATGTTTATACCAATGGTACCTTCATTAATATTTATACCGAATGTCATTTCGTTTACAAATTCTTAGTTCTTCTTTCTCATTTTTCAGAAATTTTAATGATTTCGCTTCTTGCTACTAGAAGTTTCTCACTCAATATTAGAACTTCAGTCCCATTACTCATCCTGACATATGTTTCAGTCCAGCTAAACTAATATCTCTGTTCTCACAATTCACTCTCTTGTGGCTGAGAAGTCCGATAGCACCTCATCAGTTATTGTATGTATTTCTCTAACTACATCTTTCAATCGTCATTTACCAAACGAGCAGTCTTATACTCCCTTATTTTCAACTAATGAACAAAAATAAAAATCTTGTTCGTTCTGCCTATACGATTCTTGGACTGCATTTGCAGAATGCACTAATCAATGATGGTTCCTTGAAAAACCTCTCCTGAAAAAAAATGTTTTAAATTCCTGCAGGGCAAAATACAATCAAAGGACTCCCGGATTTCCAGCTCCGGGGGAACAAAACACAAATACTTAGCCATCAACTCATCACAATTTTTAAACTGTAGATTCTGTTCCTCTCAGATACAATTACGCACAAATCCTTTCTGCAAGCCAGAGCTTCTCTCTCTCTCTCTTTCTCTCTCTCTCTCGCCCTATCTCTCTCACACACACACAAAACATTTCTGCAAGGCAGAACTTTTTTCTCTCTCGCTCACACACACACAGAGTGAGAGAGAGAGACGCCACAAAGCCTTTCTGCAAACCAAAACGTCTCTCCCTCAGACACACACGCACAGACACATACGAAGCCTTTCTGCAAGCCAGAGCTCCTCTCGTTCTCTCTTTCTCACACACACACACACCTTTTCTGCAAGTAGCAAGGATCTCAGCACTGAACCAAAGTCTCTCTCTCTCTCTCACACACACACACACAGAGAGCCTTGCCTAAACATACCCTCTGTTCATTTCTAAAAGTACAGTCTAATTATCAGACAGGCCTTGTCTTAAACATCCAACAGTCTAGTAACACTTTAACACTATGACTATTCTCTATAACTTTACTTATAATTTTACTTTACTTTTACTTTACTAACCCTGGTGAGACCACACCGGGAGTACTGCGTGCAGTTCTGGTCTCCACATTTGAGGAAAGACATTCTGGCTATTGAGGGAGGTCAATTCCTGGAATGGCGGGATTACCATACACTGAAAGACTGAAGCGACTGGGCTTCTATACCCTTGAGTTTAGAAGCCTGAGAGGGGATCTGATTGAGACGTATAAGATTATGAAATGATTGGACACTCTGGAGGCAGGAAACATGTTTCCGCTGATGGGTGAGTGCTGAATCGGAGGACATGGCTTACAAATACGGGTAGATTATTTAGGACAGTGATGAGGAGAAACTTCTTCACCCAGAGAGTGGTGGCTGTGTGGAATGCTCTGCCCCAGAGGCAGTGGAGGCCCAGTCTATGGATTCATTTAGGAAAGAGTTGGATAGAGCACTCAAAGATAGTGGAATCAACGGTTTTGGAGATAAGGCAGGAACAGGATACTGATTAGGAATGATCAGCCATGATCATATTGAATGGCGGTGCAGGCTCGAAGGGCTGAATGGCCTACGTCTGCACCTATTGTCTATTGTCTTTTGTCTATTGTCTATTGTCAATCATCAACTTCCAGTATGCTGGTTTTCAATTTCATCCAAAATCACTAGTACTAACAATAAAACAACCCTTCTCTGTTCATGGTCGTGCAGTCCTCTCTATTTCCTTGTCTTTTCGTTTTGTTTTTCTTTGTTTTCTTAAAAATAGAGCGGTATCCACAGAAACGTAAATGCACCGCTTCGAATTTTGACTCAATCTCTTTATTCTATAACGACTCACCCTCTGCGCAGTTTTCCTGACCTATCTTCCCAAAGGTTAATTTACAATCCATCTTCTGGTTCTTTGGATCCGAGATAGCTGCCATCAACTTTCTTTGCACTTCTGCATTCCAGAGAACCTCCCTTGATGCAATGTTCTCCAAATTAGCTGCAAAACGCTAATCCTTTTTTTTGGGGGGGTTTGCAATCCTTTTAATCTGTCTGTCTCAGGAGAGCTCTTGGTTTACCTGGAAATTGCTCTGCGGCTGCGGCCCTTTTTCAAAGGAAAGGATCTCTGCCCGGTCCCATCTGGTGTTCCAACCTTGTTGTAGAATGCCAGGTAACACTGAAAAGTCTTCACTAAACTAAACTTTAATCAATCAAGATCAAAGCTGTGGCAGCCAGTAAAATGTCTGCCCTGCCTGCCCACATGCTCTTTGTTCTTTTGCATTTTATACAGTTGTTGTTCCTGTGCTTATCGAATAAAACTACCATAGCCAATCATGCTGGCTTCCTTTTGTTTTCGAAACTAAACATCGACTGCCACACGTGTTGCCTAAAAAAAAAGCTGTCACATTACAGCACCATCGTCTTCTGCATTAGCTCGTTTTCCAGTGATTTAACTAGCCTATCACCATGCACTACTATTATCTGTTAGTAGGGGTCTGTAATATGATCCGCGACCTGTATTACAACACTAAGTTAACTACATAACTGGCAGAGTAACTTTCATTACACCAGTTTAACCATGATCATCCCAAATGTCAGACCAAGGTTCAGATCCGAAATGCCTCTTACTTTTTATGTTATTCTGCTTGAGTTGCAGGAACTTTAGAGCAGCCTTGGTACCTCAAACATGAGCTTTAAATATATTTGTCAGTAGATTTTCAACACTTCAGCCATTTTGTGTCCATTACATCACGTGTTTTGCAATTTCCCTTTGAGTGAATCATCTGCATGTTAATAGATTATTTGTTATTTGTAATTACTGTTCAATGTTCAGCAGATTAAAAAAAGATGGAATATCTCAGGGATGAAACGCTCTTCTGAGGAAGGCAAACGAGACCTGAAACGATTCCTCCATAGACGCTGCCAGACATGATGAGCATCTTCCAACAATTTCTGATTTTGCTTCTGATTAATTTCATGAGATGTATCAACATCTCAGGATGGATAGCAAGAAGCTATTCTCCCCGACTGGAGGAGTTACTCACGAGGGGAGAGGGGACAAGTTTAGGGGAGATATTCACGAAAAGTTCTTTACATACATGGTGATGGGTGCTTGGGACGCGTTGCCAGTGGTGGTGGTAGTGATGGACACGATAGCGTCATTTAAAATGTGTCGGGACAGATACGTGAATTGGAAGTGAGCAGAGGTAAAGGTATCCCTCGAAAATGGGCGACACATTTGGATATAATCTCTGGACATGCTGCTGTGCTCTTGGTTTTCTTCCAAAGAAAATGTGCACTTCTCAGCATGGCTCGTCATTCGCCTCTGCTAAGTTCTGTGTCTAATAATCAGGCAGTCTTGTCCACCAATGTTAATGAAATTAACTGAGATGATTCTGCATATTCTCTTTATTTATTTTATATTACAGCGACACAGCCAGTTTACACAATACAATGAAGTCCTCCATAGCATAAACACAAGCTGAGCAGCGGCTGTGCTGAGCTGATGTACACTATCAATGCAATATCTCGAAGCAACCAATTACTGTACCTCCCTGGAACTTGACATGAGTAATATTAGGTAACATTTTTTACAGAAATTGAAAGTATGCTCATCCTCGAAGAGAAACACATGGAGTACCTCTAGGTTTATTATATGCCGTTTACTATCCCACCATTGCCGCCGACAGGCGACCAGGTAAAGTAGTGCTGTTACTTTGCTATTGTAGACAACATTTGCTTCTATATCAATATGTCCGCATTACCAGCTTTATTTCCCTTTCTTTTGATTTGTTAGAGGGACATGTATTTTTCTCAATCTCTAGAAGAATGCACGTTCGTGGCATTAATACGATATTAAAGCTGCATTATTTATTGAGTTTCAAAATTAATGCAACCCGAGCTTAAAATCGATTTTAAAGAGCAAGTCCAGTGTATTTATTTCTTATTAAAAACTGTATATTTTCCACACGTAGTTTTCTCTATATTCTGTGATCGAAACTATTTTGGTGTTTTGATGATATGAATTCAGGCAATTTTGACGAACAGCTGCGATGTCAGGGCCGGTCTGCTGTATTTTTGAACTGGAGCGGGTGAATGTGCATACTGCTATCAAGGTAGAAGTTGAATTCCGTGGTGATGCAAAAATTGTTTGAATATTCAGAAAATGTTATTATGGTTTCAACTGAGATATGAAACTACGTGCTTTTGAATTACCACACTGCTTACACATTACATATTAATTTGTGAAGGAACGATTGGTTAGTAGAAGGACTTCAAAAAAAAACGAGAAATTGGGAGTTCTGAGGAATTTTGTTCCTTTTCGAGGGAATGCAAGCTTGTAAGTGTAGGCAAGTGGATGAATAAAGATAATGGTGATCTGATCAAGAATAAGGAAGGAGATATACTTGTGGTGGAAAATTTCGATCAAGTCAATGTCTTGAAGTGTACGGGGGTGTAGAAGCATTCATTAGAGAATCCCTATAGTGTCGCAGCACGCCGTTTGTCCCATCGAGGATCAAGTGTACGGTGCTCGAACAACACAGCAGGTCAAGTAGCATCAGAGGAGCAGTACAATCGACGAGCATTCGTCTCATCGAGTCCACATCAACCCTCTGTAGATGAGTATGTCCATACCCATACCCATCCCAAGACATAATGGGAAATTATGGAGGAAATTACGAGGCTGCTAGCACAGATGTTTGAATTATGGACAGCCAGGGCTGAGGGGATGGATGACTGGAAGATGGAAAATGTTATGAATTTATTGAAGAACGGTTCCAAGGCGTAGCCTGTGAACTAGTGATTGGTGAATTTGACATCAATAATAGTAAGTTATTGAAAGGGATCCTGAGAGACCGGGCTTACGTGCATTAGAACTGATTCGAGATCGTCAGCATGGTTTGTTCGTGGGAAATCGTGTCTGTCAAACTTGATGGAGGTTTTTGAGGATGTGACCAAGAAGACAGATGAATGCAGAGACGTAGACATTGTCCACATAGACTTCAGTAAATGGTTTGATTAGATTCTGCGTGTTAGAGTCATGAGTAAAATTCGATCACACAGGTGATTCTAGTTGAAGTTATCAATTGGATACAAAACTACATTTATGGTAGGAGACAGAAGGTGGTAGTGTACGGTTGTTTTTAGAACTGAAGGCCTGTGACAAGCGATGTTCCACAGGGATTTGAGTTTGGTTCAATGTAGCGTTTCAATCATATTTAGATACGAATTCAAGTAGCATGATTAATACGGTTTGTGGAACAGATCAAAACCGATAATATAGTGGTTAGTGAAGAAGTTTACTTCCGATTATAGCTTTTTTTTGATAACTTTGAGCAATGTGCTGAGGGGTGGCAAAACTATTTTAATTTGGATAGATTAAAAATTCAATTTGAGCATTAATTTTGGTAAAATGAACCAGGACAGGAATTGTAAGTTAAATGTAGTGCCCCAGGTAGTTTTGTCAAATAGGGGAACCAAACGTTTCAAGTACAGAGTTCTTTGAAAGTTGGGTCAAAAGTAGGCAGGATTGTTAACTAAACATTTCACATGATTGAGCATTGGATTTGGGATGTGATGTTGAGATTGCACAGGACGTTCGTAAGGCTACTTTTGGAATAATGAATACACATATGGTTGCCATACTGTGGGAAGGATAGTAACAACTTGAAGAGATTTCCAAATAGATTTACCAACATGATCCAACTACTGGTGTGTTTGAGTTATAAGGAGAGAATGGCTGAGACATTTTCCACTTGAGGGTAGTAGATTTTGGAGCACCTTCATAGAGGTTTATAAATTCTTGAGAGGCATAGATAAGGTGAATAGCAAAGGTCTTTTCCTTAGCGTGTAAAAGACAAAGATCAGGAGATATATTTTCAGTATGAGAAGAGAAAGGTTTAAGAGATTTGAGGGGTAAATTCTCAAACAGCAGATGGTTTGTCTGTGGAATAAACTGCCTGAAGAAGTATTAGATGGAGATTTAACTTTGACATTTATCTGATGTTTGAATAGGTGCTTTAATAGGAAAGGTTTATGGATAAAATGCAAGCCAGTGGGACAAGTTTATTATTATTGAAACTTGGTGGGAATTCGGGGAGTTGGAAGGAAGGTTTGCATGCTGGACGACTATCTGAATCTTCAGCTCAATATTATAACATCTTTTCATGGTATTCGGTTAACAAAACGTCTGATGGTGCACATGCAGGTTCATGACTTTAATAATTCTGATAATGTTATAAATGATTCATTGATGAGGTACTACTTTTAGTACTTCGCTAAATCATGTCGAAATCGGACGTTTTCACCAGTGAGTGTTTGTCAGGCGACATTCAATATTAATGACCACTCTTTAATTTCTGCTTTTTCCCCATAACTCACAGATCACTGACTGGACTCTTAAACTATGAACCCCACATTTACATCTTCGCCTGATCGTTCCGAATTGATTGATACTGGTTCAGGATTTCCACTGACTTTTTGCAGGTTGCAATATCATAGACTGACCGCTTTTTGTCGATTTTAACAACATTTATTGAATCGCTATAACTTCTGGAAAACCTTATGACTAAGATGCATTTGTAATGTCTCTAAATATATTTTCAACATTTACCCAACTATGACAAATAAAATGAGAGAGAAAACGGAATTCTGCAGAACCTTTCCCCAGATTTCAGAAGCAGGGAAAATGTTCGAATATAATCGAAATACAATCTTATATGGAGGCGTAATTCACTTTTCACAGGACTTGCATACCGTCAGCAAATATTGGTGGAGACATAAGTAACGTTTAAGGAAAGCTTTTATCGAATTTGTGAAGGTCGAACAAGAGAAATAATAATAAGAACACGTTCCGATCTGGTACAATCGAATGTTTGGAACTTTCTCATTATTGAGGCCCACAGAAGTTCTCACATTCGAAACGAAAGGCGAGTAAACTAATATAGAGCACATGTATATAGGATCTGCGTGCAAAGTTTTGTTGAAATTGCGATGATGAACATAGCACTAAGATTGGACTAAACACATCTTTAACACAATGAAATCTTAGTTGTTGTGTGGTAGCATAACGATTTGTGCTCCAGATCATACAGTTTCTACTGTCAAACAAGCATTACCGTTTGCTGATGAAAAACAAAAAAAACTTGGCAGATATATGAGCTGCGAGAAAGTCGTGAAGAAACCGGAGAGAAAAATTAAATGAGGAGACATGCAGGTAGATGGATTAAAATGTGTAAAATATATAAAAGCATCCGGTTTGATTGGACATCAACCAGTTGCTGGATAATGCAATATGTTGGCACGCATAAGGATATTTTAATGCCTCATTGATAATTGAATGATTACGAACATGCAATAAATGCTTTGGAAGGCAGTCAATAGTCAGAAACTTTGGCAAGAGAGTTCAGAACACGAGTCAAGTTTTTTTTTATGTGAAGCATACAGATCTTGTCGAGACTGCATCAAATTCATTATGTATACCGTACAAGCAAAATTTTATTAGAACGCTTCCAGTAGGTATATGAAGGATCACCTCCATCCTTGTGGAGTCCTGAAAGAACGTATGTATAATTAGCACACGAGGTAGGTAATGACTAACAGAGATCAGGTTGACCTTCTTTATTAAGATAGGTGTAATGTCAAGGCATTCTGCGACTGAAATGGCTGTGTAAGCATGATCCTTTCTGAGCATCTTTAAGACAATACATTTCCAGATGACGATGATAGCAATAATAACAAATACCAGCAGAGACAGACCCAGGCCATACTAGCTTTGAAGTAATTTTTTGACAATATTTCCTTTGCATTTTTGTTTCGAGTCAATCGACGAACTGGTCTGCTATTGTTCCAATTTCCACCGCTTTACGTCTAGTCCATTTATGCGCTATGATTTAAAATTGCTCACCTATCCCAAAATTCAAATCAAAAGAGTGAACATTTTGGATGATGCAAAGTCTTATTCTTGGTAACAATACATCAATGATCGCTATCCGTGGTTTGCAGAAAATCAGAATCTAGTTAACTATCATTCGAAAAGCTCAATGTTTTGAAATGTGTTTTGCCGTGAATTTCCCCTACAAGTAAGAATAGCAAAAACCAAATTAGATATTCACTACCATCTTCTCGGTTTTACACATTGTGCAGTTCATTTTTCAATTTATTGCAGTAAATCATCCACGTCTATTAATTGAAAAAACCTTCGTGTTTGAATGTAACCCTCTCCAATGACAGTTTCTACAGGTAAAAATTGCTGTTTGATTAGTTGTTTCAAAAATATGTCCGTATGTATTTGCTGGTGTAACATCTTCCTTGATTCTTTGACAGTTCCCACGTTCCGATCCCACACCCGTGTCTTGTTCTCTGTTAGGTATCAACAGATTGTTCCACAATACTTTGCCATAAATTGGCCTCACATTTAATCATTCTTCTTTGATTGAAGTAGACCACTAACTCTAGATTTTAAGGTTATTTTCAAAATAGAAACAGGATTCATACATCAAAACTTCATGAAAAACCCATAAAATGAAATATATTATTTTGGACAATAATTTGTTATTCATTATGATTCTCGCTGTCCATCTACAATATTATAGCAAACCTGGTAATAAGTTCCTTCTGGTTCGAAGAAGATGCAGCCTTTCTGGATGTATAATTTATTACTTCATCTGTAAGGCAGTGACAGATCTCCTGGTCATGATAACGGTTGTAATTTTAAACCAGTTTTGATGGGATTTATTTTGCATCAAATTTCCTTTCTATCACGCCAGTGTACAGCTTTAGCTATCCCTTACAACTCTCATTGACAGTTGTGCCTGAATAACCATCGCTTTCCCCTTTGAGCATTTGCTGCCACTTGTTACCAGAAGCTGAAAATAAAATGTTGCACGGAGATGATTGCAGCCGAGGTCATAGGAATTGTGTGCGCTCTTCCGTGTGTGACAAATATCCCAACATATTCTCTTTGTGAACCTATCTACATTGTTGATCAAACTCCTTGGTTCTGCGGTATGATGTGTCACTTCCCTGGAGTGCTTATGAGTGTATTCAAGCCATCTTGAACCCTCTTCTCCCATTCATGCTGATTTTACTGCTCTATGCTCAAACAATCACACACATTCTAGCAGCCAACAGGACCTGCAGAAAACTCTGTTACATGAACAATGCCGACATTGAGAGAGAAGCAGAGATAGAAGAGCGCAGTAAATCGATTTAATATCCATTAAAAGTATTCACATTGACTAAAGTCCTGTCAATGCTTTCACTGTGGGACTGGCTACCGATATGCATTTCGACTCAAAGTACCCCACCAAGTCCACACTGGAGAAAGACCGCTCATCTGCAAAGTATGCGGGAAGTGATTAATTCGGTCATTCAGCTTACTTACACACTAGCGAGTTCTCAGTTTTAAATATCCAGATTGTCGAACTGTAGTGAAAGCTCCAGAGGACTTATGTCGCGTCAATGAGTTTACACTGAGGAGAGAAGTTCAGATGCTCTTACTGTCGCACAGACTTCAGGCTCTCTTCGTGACGTACTGTTAACCAACGAGTACGCGCTGGCGAGAGAACATTCGTCTGCTCTCAATTTGAAAACGAATTCATTCAGTCGCGATATCTGCTGTAAGACTTGTGAATTTACAGTGGAAAATGCAACGTTGTCCTGTGCAACGTGTGACTTGAGATGCACTGATTCATCTATTCCACTGAGACACTTGCAAGATTAAACTGAAGTAAGATAATTCAGCTGCTCCAAGTGTATGAAGTGATCCATGTTGTTATCCTACCAACTAATACATCAGCGAGTTCACACTGAAGAGAAACATTTCAAATACCAAGTCTGTTGGAATTGCTTTCCAGTTCCTGTCAACTGATGACCCATCAACATATTCACGTTGTTGGACTGTGTTCAACAATCATCTTAACTCATTCACACTGGTGGTAAATTGATCACTGCTCTCTGTAGTGGAAATCATTAACTTGGTCATCTCATCGTCCGAACTGAAACAACAAAAAGTTCTCAAGTGTTTTCAGTCTGATGTAACTGATACTGTTAATCACATCCAGGAGTGATTCATGTGCACGCTGAGCATTGGTGTTTGTTTCTGTTTGTGTTAATAATCCCTGTAACTGGGCTGGATTGTCATAATCAGGTTTGACATCATGCAATCAACTTTAAATGAACCTCAGCACTATTGGCTTCTGTTTTCTTTTCCACCTGAATGATGATCATCACCTGACTGCAGATCAGACCAATCTAGGGGTATTCCAGCAGAAGCAGAATGTAAGCTTGAACCAAGTCTTTCAGTATGATGTTCAGTATGATACAGAGGACTTCGGTATATTTCCGGTCTGTTCACCGAAAGTCTCCATGTACGTTCACATGAAGTGCACAAAATAGTGAATAGCGAGGAAATTACCTGGTTAAACTGAGAGACAGGGAAAAAAGCAAAATCTGAGAATCGTTTAGAGAGAAATAAGGGTTAAAAATACATGACTCGCTCAGATAATGAATACAGCGCAGTGAAGCTCCCTGAGGAACTCACCTTGAAATGTCTCACTGCTGGGCAGGAAATAAAAAGGCTCAAATTGAATTCAATTTGTCAAACTACTCGAAGTTCAACTAGCAGAGGTTACTCATGCGCAAGGAAAGGAAGTAATAAAGCAAATAATTGTCTTGCGGTAACTCTGCTGGAATACTTCAGAAGTTAATAGATTAGTTCGCTACTAAGTTATAACTTTTACAATGCAGTAACATCCAATAAGCACACTCTCGGCAAAACACAAATTCAGAAATCAGATTGGCTGTCATGCAGTTCCATTCGACCAGTTGGGGGAAAAAAAACATCAAGAAGTCATTGGGAGAGTCTAGCGGGACAGATACACTGCAGTAGCAGACCCAGCTACAACTGACACTATTAAAAAAATCTAAGATGCTAATAATGCTAGTTCTGTGAAAGCTTGACCACGCCCTTTCAGGCTGCTTCCATTCTTCTAACGTCCAAACAAACCAAGGCCTCACAAGCTGTACATTTCAAGAGATTTCAATGGACATCTCGGTACTTGTGTGTTATAATATTTCTTTTAAAAAAACTGATAAAATTGTCCTCCGACAGCCATGATATCACCACGACAGCAAAAGGACAAACACCACTTCCCTCGCCATGAAACATGTCACAGATAACAGAGCCTAGGTAATTATCGAAAGGTTCTATCTAAGAAAAGTTTTCAAAAACTCGCATTATCAAAGCGATTTGTTTTCAATTTTGAAATATCTGACAGTAACTTGCATTTGGAATGATATCGGAAACATTGGAGTCAGAGACAAGATCCCTCTATTGAAACTCCAATCACCATGTAACTGTCCTTTTCTGATGTTCTATCAAACATGACAATAGCTTAGAGGTCTGTGCAAACGAGCGATCACCTCACGTTGTGACGGATGAGAGGGTCTCTGAAAGGCAAAAGACTGGATGAAAAAAATGGTTCATTGTTATGTCAGAGGAACTGAAATTTTCTGCTCAGACTGAAGTAGATTGAGTGAGGATGAGATAGACGTTTTGAAGGACAATACATTTCTGTTTTAAAAAGGGCACACTGATGCAAGATTTTAGTCAAGAGACACAAGGAAGGAGTGAAAAAAATGCGTAACATATGAGAGTTATCCAGAATAAAATCTTCATCTTCAAAGGCTGATATCATGAAGAATATGATACAAACAAAGTTTCTTAGAACATAGAACAATATAGCACAGAACAGGCCCTTCGGCCCACGATGTTGTGCCGAACATTTTTGCTAGAATTTTCTTCTAGCATTATGAATCAGTTTCCTGTTTGGAAATTCCCATATAATGACATGTGTCTCTGTCAGTTTCTGATATAAATTCATCGAACATAGAACATAGAACATAGAAGAATACAGCACAGTACAGGCCCTTCGGCCCTCGATGTTGCGCCGATCCAAGCCCAACTACCCTACACTACCCACTATCCTCCATATGCCTATCCAATGCCCGCTTAAATGCCCATAATGAGGGACAGTCCACCACTACTACTGGCAGGGCATTCCATGAACTCACGACTCGCTGAGTAAAGAACCTACCCCTAATATCTGTCCTATACCTACACTCCCCTTAATTTAAAGCTATGCCCCCTTGTAATAGCTGACTCCATACGTGAAAAAAGATTCTCACTGTCAACCCTATCTAAACCCCTAATCATCTTGTACACCTCTATCAAGTCACCCCTAAACCTTCTTTTCTCCAATGACAACAACCCCAAGTGCCTCAGCCTTACCTCATGCAACCTTCGTATCATACCAGGCAACATCCTGGTAAACCTCCTCTGCACCCGTTCCAGTGCCTCCACATCCTTCCTATAGTATGGCGACCAAAACTGCACACAATACTCCAGATGTGGCCGCACCAGAGTCTTATACAACTGCAACATGACCTCAGGAATACGGAACTCAATTCCTCTACCAATAAAAGCCAGTACGCCATATGCCTTCTTCACCGCACTATTTACCTGGGTGGCAACTTTCAAAGATCTGTGTACATGGACACCAAGATCCCTCTGCTCATCCACACTACCAAGTATCCGACCATTAGCCCAGTACCCCATCTTTCTGTAACTCTTACCAAAGTGAATCACCTCACACGTAGCTACATTAAACTCCATTTGCCACCTTTCTGCCCAGCTCTGCAGCTTATCTACTTCCCGCTGTAACCTGCGGGAACAAATTCAGAAACAAATTCAATTAATCCCTTTCGATCTTGCTGTTATTAACTCCGTCTTCAAACTCTTTCGAAGCAAAGAATGTGCATGCTCCCTGTTCCACATTGCTTCTCATTGTATTGGCAGACGCTTCCTTCATGCTTACTGTCCACTTTTCTTCCTCAATACTTCAATTCACTGTTCAACATCACAGATCTTTAGATACATAAGGCAAAATATGCAAGAAATGTTGGGATTTTGCGGAAAAGAACAATCTGGAGCAAAGGTGGAATGCGGAGAAGATTCAGATCAAGCTTGAAATAAATTGAAGACAATTCTCACATCTGCCCCAGCCGTGGGAATGCTGAATTAAAAATTCCGTTTCATATAATTTATCATCATATGATTCGACACTATAGATTTGCAGTCTGTAAGAAACGTGAGAACTGAATGAAGTCAATCGCATATCACTTCAAAGTTGAGGGTCGGTGAAAGCAGACCTCCACATATGTACCAATACTGTGCCATCTGCACAGAAGAGATGTCTGAATGCATCACGTTGAAGGAATAATTTGAATTATCCTTACCCCACATCGCCTGGTAGAGGTAGTGGAGGCGGAGCAGAGCTATTAGAGGAGTGTGCTTGATAGCTAATTTGCCAAACGACAAAATATGTTACCACTCGTGGTTTGCACATACAATTCGACAATGATATCACACAAATAGGCTTAAAGGTAAAAGTTTAACATGAGGAGCTGATGGAATGGGAAAAATTGGCAACATGAAACGGAAAGAATGGCGCCTGGAGAATGCAGAACAGAAGAATAGCCCTCCTCGTGTACAACAAAACGACTGAAGACATATACATCAGGTAACCAGATACCGATGGTGACTTGGAACTGGCAGGGGCATTGTAAAGTTCTGCCAGAGATGTATGACATGTGCACCGCGGGAGCCAGGGAAGGCTATTAAAATTAAGTGTTCCGAATCAGCCCCGACACCGAAGTCCTTGGGAATAAATCCAGATTAATACACAGGATCACTCCCATATTCAGAGGGAAAAGGGTATCACCCAGTTCTCACAGAGAGATTTACGAGGTTGTTAGAATTATCCCATGGAGAGACTGCTCAGCAGAAACCATAGCACAAATATGAGGAGAGAGAAAATTACGGTGATGGGACATACACTCACTTATTGACTAAAGCATGAAACTCACTTCATGAATACAATGCATGTGCGCCAGACTCAGAATTAAGTAAACCTTCAATTTAGTTTATCAACTTCTGAGTTCAGTTATAGTAGAGCGATTGAATCTGATGCTCAAGAACAGTTTCAGAAATGCACTGATGGAAAGAAGCCTGAGCAAGTGTGTTGACAGCAATTCCATTACAATCTAGATGCATTTCAAACGTAAATTTATAATCCCATTTGAGTTGATGACCGGTCGAAGCTTGTAATGTCAGAGGCAGAGTTTCCCAGTTCGTGTGAGGATTCGATGTATAACTGCATGGACTGAAGAGTGAAGAGATTGGCAGGGATTTTGAAACCGAACAAAGATATTTGATAAGGGATAAACAAAATCCAGATGATCACGTTACGGTTAGACTCTAATGGGGCAAAGTGACACAAGAAGGAATGTACTGCAAAAACATAGGGTTAAATAAATGTGAGTGAGCTCCTCGATTATTTTTCATTTTTTCTCTAACAGATGGCCACTAATTTCAGTTCTCTAACAGAAGGCATTCGTATTCAGATCAGTCCCATAATTTTGATGCCTTAACATCTGTAACATTCTTTGGACATAGGGAGCAAATTGAGCTGGTTTCTCCTTACGGTCAGGGGCTTGGTTGATTAACACTACTGTGATTCCCGAGATGGCCCTTGGTTTAGGTCGGCTCAGGCGGCTCATCGAAAATGATATGGCCGATGAAGCTAATTACTGATAATGGACCATTCATCTTCAAAGCAAAGGAATGTTTATAATCAGTGTATGTGCTGGGGACTTTCAAGAGATGTTAGGGGAAAGTCCCCAAATCCTTCTACAAATAACGTCAGTATGCTAGACATAGGCTCGGGGTTATAAGCAGAATGTAAGTTTTTCTTACAGCGTTGTTGCTTTAACTTTATAAAAAATATATTCATCAGTCTTAGCTGTCTTAAAATATTTCTCCTGTTCCCTTTGTCTTTCATCTATCCAATCACTCAGCTTTTCACTTCTGGGAGTTCCATCTGCTGTACATACCTCTGTCCGCCAACACATGCATAATTCCTCCAACTGGCCAGTAAGACATCTTTTCATTTACTATCAACTTTAACCTTTTATTCTTTAATTAGTAGTTAATCAATGCAGCCATGATTCAAATTAACCATGGGGATAAATCCAATCGATTCTGTTCTTAAATCTGATTTTGTAATTCAGGACTAATACAGTTAATTTCAAAAAATATCCATGATTATTATGTATAATTGACAGACAGAAACCGAACAAGTCACAAAGACATTTTAACAGTCATCAACGTAAACCGGAAATTCATTTATTTAATACTAAATTTTAAAATATAACATGTACACAGTTTCCAATTCCGAAACCCATCATGAGTATCTAGTTCTATTCCCTTAATTGAAAACCGAGAATAGTTTCCTTAAGTGGTCCTCACCATTAATTGCTCCTTAACACTGCTACAGGATGTAAAATGTGTGTACCTAGATGAAGAGGTTTTGTAATGTAACATTATATAACAACATAACAAAATAATTCTAGTGCCTAAATAATGGCCAAATCCAGCGGTACCGATCTTAATAATGGTATATTAATTTTTGTTACATGATTTTCACAACTGAAACATCAATTTTCAGCCAGGTAGTTAAAATTGATAGAGTAAAGTACGACTAGCGCTCCATAATCACCAAAGAGGTACAGCAGTTTTCAAAGTAAGTGAAAACAAACGAGTTCAAAACAAAAGAAAATCAGCTAAGATCAGCCAATATCATTTTCTGCGTCTTCCTCCATACTAAACTGATACTAACATTGACTTTCATGTGAGCATAAGATGCGACTAGTTAGAAGTTGACATTCGGGCAGTCATGGCCAGTAAGAAGAACGGACGTGTTACATTTTCATTGATATTACCTTTTTAATATGTATTTCATAATCACTGATGGTTCATCCAATCCGTTAAAAGAAACTGTGTTAAATTCACAAAAATCAAATTGAATTACAAACACTTCCAGATCTAGTGCTCCAGGGCACCAAATACAAACATTCCGTCACCAAAAGCAAATGTGCACTCAAATTCTTACCACAAACAGTTAACTTTGGAACAAGCTGCAGGGAATCAGCGCTGTGTCGGTTTCTCTCGCTCTCTCTCTCTCTCTGTATCTCGCTTTCTCTTTGTCTCACACACACACACAAACGTACACACAAACACATGCACACACAGAGAGAGGCACACAGACACACATACACAGAGAGAGAGAGTCAGACAAGAACATTTTTCAAATTTCTTCCTATCTCAGTGGTTTTTATTTGCTTTTAGTTTATCCCGTGTTTGTAAGGGTAATGAGGCACTTACATTCCAGAACAGCCAAAGTTATGAAATGTAGCCTCATGGATCGTGGCTGTGATACATAGCTGCTTTACCAGGTGGGCAAAATCTAAATTCCTCTCAGCCGTTCTATTTCCAATTCTAACAATATTCCCAAGCCAAGTCTTTCACGCCTTTACACCAGTCTGCGACCCAGATGACTCTTACAACTCCCCCTCCCCTTTTATGAGCGTAGGCATCATTCTTTTGCAATGCAGGTGTTCTTTTCTTGCTATCATCTTCATCCAGGGAGTCCCGTTCGGATCCTGACCCTGAGTCCATCTCCAACTCATCCCATCCGATCCGTACTAGTTACGGCAGGCCCTCCTGAGTACACGCTGTTCTAATCCCTTTTCTCCCTCTATGGTTCACTTTCCATCTGATCCCGTTCAATACCCCTTTTTCCAGCTTCGAAAGTCTTCGACCTGTATTTTTTTTATGCTGGTATTGTCCGTAGTAACCTGAGTTCCTTCTCCGTTTGTGTTTTTGTGTTACTTTTTTTCCTCAACTTCCTCCCGTAACATCTTTCTTTCTCTGTCTTTCCAAGATTAACTCCTGCATCTCCTATCTTCTCTGGTTCACTTTGTTTTTCATGTCCTTGTTCTCAATCCATTCAATTTCACCTTCTGTTTGCACCGTTCCTTTTAACAAAGGACATTGCTTTGGGTTTTCCGTGTTCAAGTCGGGACCGGGTTTGCCAAGCTTCTGCAAGTCTGCATACACAGCAAGTTTATCTCCCTGACCTTCAGTTTCCACAAGCTGCTTTTGTTGTTCTTTGGTATCTTGCCTTGTCACAACACATGCTTTGTATGCTTTTATCAATTTTTCTCCCTCTTGTCTGAGAAGTTTTAATATTTCTGCCTCCTGTTCTCTTTTCATTTTCCTCTTTTAAGAATTATTATTTTGTTTGTAACTTTTAAATAATCCTTCCATCTCATCATACACAATTATGTCAAAATTACCTTCTTTTGGCCACTTCTTTACTAAGTTTTGAATATTTTATCCCCATTTCTTGGAAACTTGCACAACGTATTTTTTTTATACTGGGACAATTTTACAAAATATTTCAACTACAGTTCCTTTACTTATCTTGGCATACATTTCATTCTAGCTAACGTAATGCTTTTTTCTCACAGTTCACTCTTACAATTTCGCTAGTGCCACGTCAATTATTTTTAGTATTCGCTAACTCTACTACTTGTATTCGTCCCTTGTCAATCTGTCAGTCGCCAAACTTCCGACGTTACAACTAATTATATAAAGAAAATAAAAATAAAAATCTATCTTCATTGGTTCTGTCTATATAGACTTCTAATTTTCCAGCGCGGTATCTGCAGGAAATTCTACGCTGTCAATGCAGACACCTCATTTTTCTTCCCTCTCCGTTCAGCCCCTCGTTAACAACGAGCCAGTATTCACAGGTTTTACCAACACAACATGTAATTTTAATTCAGAAATTTTCTGATTTCTATTTCCGCTTACCCCACTGCGCAATTTTCTTGACCAATCCTCTGAGTCTCCTCAAATTTCAATTTTTCATCAGACTCATTAGTTCTTGGATCGGAGAGACCATTCAGAAACTTTTCTGCACTTTTGCGTTCCCCACGGCCCCTCTCACTCAACCGAATGTAATCGAACTATCAATAAAACACTTACCTCACTTTGTGGGTGGCCAACCGTTATTCTGTCAGGCTTGGAAGGGTCTCCGATGGACTGGGAAGAGCTCTCGGGCTGGCTTTCTATGTTGGTCTCCTTCCAACACTGCTTGCTGCACCAAATTTGTTCTGGAGAGTTCATACCCGATGGTCCATGACAATCAGCATTAGACGCAGATAATTCCTCAACAAGTTAAACTTTATTTGCAAACAAACGCTGAGGCAATCAGAGAATGGCTTCCCAATTTCTGCCAATTATTGGGGCTAGCTCCATTTAATACTTTTCTTGATTAGATTTTCCACAGTATGGACTCAGGCACTTTGGTCCAAATAGTCCACACGGACCCTCTGAAGAGCACCCCATGCAGACCCCTGCACTATATTTAACCTGACGAATGTAACTAACACTGTGGGCAATTTGGCATGGCCAATTCACCTGACCTGAACATTTTTGGTGTTGGGGGAGGAAACCCGCGCAGACACGGGAGGAATGTACAAACCCCATACAAACATTTGCTGAGGTGCGAATTGAACCCAGGTTCCTGACGCTGTGAAGCAGTAGGACTAACCAGTGAGCTACCGTGCCGCCTCACTTGATTGCTGCGCTTAGCTGGTGTCATGAGCATAAGGAGTCATATTAGCGTTTGTTGCCTTTTTAAACTGATCATCTTTTGCCACAATGTTCCAATACTTTACACTGAACCTATCATATTATGCGACCATTGTCTTTCACGCTTACTCATTTATCGCTTAATTTCACCAACCTATCATATTCTGCTAGCATTATTTTCAGACTGTGCTCATCTGTTCTCTTCTGTCACAAGATTCTATGTATTGCTCCATTAAGTTAATTACCTGTCATATTAACTTCCATAATCTGCCTCAGGGTATCTTCTAACGAGTGTAACTTGCTGTTGTCAACTTTGTAGCCGAAGGATATCTAATATCTGAGGACTATATCCAAGCTCTCTAAGTGAACTTTAATGGTATTCCCTGTTACTAGTACTTCATTGCGATAAATGGCAATTCTGAAGTAGACCTTGTATTCTGTTCTCCACCATCCACTGAAAAATGGTGCAGGTTGATGATATCCAAAATGGCAGTGTCGAATATTGTTACAAATACTTTTAGGTAGTAACTTCTAGCATGTTTCTTCGAATTCTTAGCTAATTGCAATTCCAGGTATGCATAGTTGGTATCCAGCTTCGTGAAGCACAAGCCGACCTGGCCATTTTTGTGTCTATGTCCTCCATGCAATGAATTATTAATGTATCTAGCAGCGAAACGTGGCTTCCTGTTTGCTTAAAACACCCGCAAAGATGTACCGACACATCAAACATCAAATTAGTGCAACCAGAGACAGGAAGAGGGATTTACAGCTTTCACAGACCAAATAGCTAGTGATGTCGGAAACTGAAATCGTGAATCTATGGCAGCTTGATCTCAAACATTCAGGTTCGTTCTATTATTCCATATGTTTAAAGAATATTCGAAGCCCTCCAAAACTGTTTATATTACTGTGTTGACGTAGACTGGACGCCGCCAATGCCTCAACCGTACTTCATAAGAACAAAATCACCCAATTCAAAACACACCCTGTTTGTTGCTCAGACGAACTCCGTTCTCCAGAGATACTTGAAAGCAAGGAGCTGAGGCAGTCAGCTGTGTCGGTTCGCCGCTAGGTCAGACCGCTATGCAGGTCTGTTTCTTGGTTTGATTCACATATCACACGTTCACTCAATTGCCTCCCTTCCTTCTTTTCAAAGTGCCCTTGTTTGATGTTTATTTCTAAAGCTCCAAAACAGTACAAAAGCTTCTCAAACAAGAAGTACTGCCCCTAGAGTTCAAGGACATCATTTCAAGGCTGGAAACATCGCAGACGAGGAGAAGCTCTGTTAGATGTGTATGTCTTTGTGTGTATGTGTGTGTGTATGTGTGTGTGCACGTCTGTAAGGTACAGTGAACAGCGAGGAAGATTACCTCAGAGTACAATGGGACATTGATCAGATGGACCAACGGGACGCGGAATAAACCTTACATATGTGTTAGTTAAGTTACTTGAGATGATTCTGAGAGATAAGATAAACATGAATTTGGAACGAGATGGCTTGATTAGGAATAATCAGCATGGTTTTGTATGTGGGAGCTCATGGCACACAAAGTTGTTAGAAAACTTAGATGAAGTGATCAGGAAGTTTGACGAGGGCAGCGCTGTAGACGTCGTCTATATGGATATCAGGAAGCTCTTTGATATGTTTCCACGTCGTCTATATGGATATCAGGAAGCTCTTTGATATGGTAGGCTGCGTTAGAATGTTAGTTTGCAGGGAATCCAGGGCAAGCTGGCAAATTGGGTACAATATTGGCTTGGTGTTAGAAGCAGAGGATAATAATGGAAGAATGCTTGTCATATTGGAGGCCAATGACTTGTGGAGTGCCTCAAGTCTCGGTGCTGGGATCATTGCTACTTGTTAAACATGTCAATGATTTAGACGAGAAAGTACGAGGCTTGAATAGTACGTTTGTTGATGAGTTGAAATAGTTGGTAATGTGGGCAGTGAGGAAGGTTATCAAAAGTTGCAGCAAGACCTTGATCCGTTTGGAAGTGGGTGGAGAAATGGCAAATGGAGTTTAATATAGATACATGTGAGGTCTTGCATTTTGTATAGTCAAGTCAAGTAGGAATTTCATGGTGTTTGGTAGGCCCTTATGGAGTGTAGTGAGATAGAGGGATCTTGGAGTTCAATTTCACAGTTCTCTGAAAGTAAGTCACAGGTAGGCAGGTCAGTGAAGAAGACGTTTGGCACACTGGTATTTATGAGCCAAGTCTGAGAGAAAGTGAGTACTGCAGATGCTGGAGAGTCGGAGTCGAAAGTGTGACGTAGGAAAAGCAAAGCAGGTCAGGCAGCATCCAAGGAGCAGGAATTTCTGATGAAGACCTTATACCATAGACATCAACTCTCCTGCTTCTGGGAAGCTGCTTGACTTGCTATTCTATTCCAATGCCACACTTTTCGATTCGTGTGTCTGGACATTGACTATAGACGTTGGGGAAGTTATGTTGCCATTGGGCAAGATGTTGCTGAGTCCGCACTTGGATCATTGTGCTCATTTATCATCATCTTGTTATCGGACGGATCGTATTAAACTGGAAAACTGTGCAGCAAGAAATAAAACTAGTGTGTCGCTTGGAATCAACGGTGCGACTTCGAGGGAGAGCCTGGCCAAGCAAGGTCTATTTTTCTTTAGAATATGGGAGAGTGAGCGCAGACCTTATAGATGTGTATAAGATCAGGATAGATATGGATGAGATGACTTAATTCAATGTCTTTTCCCCAGCGTTGTGGAATAGAGGACGAGAGCGCATCAGTGAGGGGGAAAGCACAAAAGAGAACTTGAGGGGCAGTTCATTTTTTTTAAACAGTGGGTAGTACACATAGGGAATGAGCTGCCAAAGGAAGTCTTTCAGGTGGGGACGTTAACAACATTTTAAAAAGCTTTCGGACAAGTACATGGACTGGAATGTATTAAAAGGAAATGGGCCAAGTGCAGGGAAATTGCTTTGCTTTTCCTACGTCACACCTTCGACTCCGACTCTCTAGCATCTGCAGTACTCACTTTCTCTCAGACTTGGCTCATAAATACCAGTGTGCAAAACGACTTATTCACTGACATGCCTACCTGTGACTTACTTTTAGAGAACTGTGAATTTGAACTCCAAGATCCCTCTATCTCACTAGACTCCATAAGGGCCTACCAAACATCATGAAACTCCTACTTGACTTGACTATCTAAACTGCAAGACCTCACATGTATCTAGGTTAAACTCCATTTGCCATTTCTCTGCACACTTCCAAGTGGATCAAGGTCCTGCTGCGACTTTAGATGGACGCACATTTCGGTTGCCATGGACAACTTTGGGCCAAAATGCCTGTCTTTATGCAACAGAATTCGATGATTCCAAGACTCCATGGAAGATTTGATTACTAATCATGGACAATATTACATCTAAACTCAGAGAGGACATACTGCAGGTTTCAACCAATGAGGAAATATGAGAAGACCTCAAAAAACAGGAAAGGTCCAATCACTGTGTTTGGATTATACATTAGACCTTATGATATTAATAAACAACTATATCGGTAGTTTATGGAAAATGGCAAAACCAACAGTGTTGTCATAGAGGATGACTTTAACTTACACTATATTCACTAGGATTCCCTAAGAGTAAAATGATTAGATGCAACAGCATTTGCTAAGTGCATACAAAATGGTTTCTTGAAAAAGGATGCAGATATTTCAATGAGAGGAGGAGACGTACTGGACCTTATACTTGCTAATGAGCCTGACCAAGTCACTGACCATTCATTGGGAGAGCAGTTTGGAAACATTGATCACAACGTCTTAATTTTAAGGTCAGGACCTTGCTGTAAGATCCAAAATTGGCAAATTATGCCAGTATTTGACAGGTGCTAGGAAGTGTTACCTGGGAGCAGTAGTTTTGAGGCAAGTTCACATTTGGCTTGTGGGAGTTGTTTAAAGAACTACTGATCAGAGTTCAGGACCAGTAAAGAGAAAAGATGAGTAAGGGACCCGTGGATAACGAGGCAAATATGAATTTAGTCTGAAGAGAAAATAAGCATTTTTGTCAAATGTCGTAGATTAAATTCGAATTGTGCCCATGAGGTAAATGATGAAAGCAGGAAATAATTCAAGCTGTGATATATTACAGTAAGAAGGGACCATGAAAATACGTTGGCAAGAAAATCACAAGGCATTCGATTTTTACATTTACAATAAGAGGACAACGAGGAAGAAGATCAAGAATAAAGGAAGGAACATGTGTTTGGAGGCATATGTTGCGGGCAAGATCCTGAATAAGTACTTTGCATCTTTATTTAAACAGGACAGGATCCGAAAATAGTGAGATTTATGTGGAGTATGCTATAATGCCAAAGGCATTCTGCATTGAAGCAAAACAGAACTTATTTAAACATGAAAGACGAACAAACAAAAACAGACTTTTGGATAACTTAACCGACTGAATAATTAATCGACTGAATTGAGCAGTATAAGGAAGGTGGTATTCCCCGAAATATCCCGTAATCCCACGCGTTGTCAAAAAGTAGATTAAAACACAAGTTCTGGCAGACTGCAGAGATTTTCAGAGAGGAATTTCAGGCAGAAACTGTTGAAGCATAGAAACGTTTTTTTGCCGTTTTAGCTGCTTTTCTGTTACTAGCCGCTTCTGGCTGCCTGCTGAAAAAATACAGAAAAAGCTTGAATCGGGAGAAACTGACCAATCCACTGCAATTACTAAAGTAGCTATTTCCAGTCATTGCAGCAGTTCTGCATTTATGACTCTTCTTGAAAAAAAAAACAAGGTAAAATAAACTTGTTAAAAGAGAAGGATCGTCACAGCTCCATCCTTAAAAAAGATTAATCTATAATATACAGATGAGTTTGAAAACATTTGCTCTTAACCTGCTGGTCCAGTACATATGCCTTACATTGACTATAAACATGCAAACATGCACGGCTACTTTTTATTTCAGTCTGTTTACTTCTGCCATCGATTTCCCCCGTTTATCACCTCAGTCTCGAAAGTGGATTAACAATCACGTTTTCTCGCCTTGCCACATGTACAATTTTCAAATTGAATGGCTGTAATAATACGTTCAACCTCAACAATTTGAAATTCTTTTGTTCTTAAATTTAACTGAAAACGTTAATGTGTCATGATCCATTTCTCGGACTGTCTCAGACACATGACTGGCAAGTAAATGTTGAAATCTTGTCATACCAACACCAAGTTCAATGTCTCTTTCTGAACTGTCGAATATTTCTGTTCATGAGTTTTCAATTTCTATGTAAAGTACTCGATGGGTCTTTCAATCTTCCCATAGTCTCCCTGGAAGCGTATATCATCGGAAAACATATCACTCGCAATGAATGACTTTGCATAATTAGGTGTAGCTCATATTGTACCGGGGTTAACACAGTAATATATTGAAACTTCCTGTTTGTTTTTCGGTAATTCACTGAGTGGAGCAATCACACGACCAAAGTTCAGTTGAATTTCCAATAAAGCCCAGTCAGTCACAGAAACATAATATTATTTTCATTGTCGATGGTATGGGAAACTCCCCAATAAGGGAGGTGGGGCGGCCTGTTGGCTCAGTGCTTAGATCTGCTATCTTACATGGTCAGGATAGGGTTACATTCCAGCCTCGGGCGACTGTCTGTATGCGTTTCTGCTGGGTGTTCCAGTTTCCTCGCACATTCAAAAGATGTGCAGGTTGTGTGAATTGGTCAAGCTAAATCCTCTATAGTGCGCAGGGATGTGTAGAATAAGTGCATTAGTCAGGGGTAAATATAGTATAGTAGGGTAGGGTATTGGGTTTGAGTTAGTTTCTTTTTGGAGGGTCAGTATGGAATTATTCGCCTAAAGGGCCTGTTGCCATTCTTTCGGCATTCTATGAAAAATGTTTGCTCGGGCCATCAGTCCACTTCCGATAACATGGCATAGGAATCTTACTTGGACGCTGGCAAATTCAGTCTCAGCTGGGTCTATTACTCAGCGTGCCTTCAGAAGTCTTTTGAATAATTCTGAAAAATGCTGCAGATGATTCTTCCATGTGTGAGTAAAAACCAACAAGTCATCAAGGTATAAAACACAGAGGGGTAAATTAAAAGTTAACTTCATGTTTCGTCTTTGAGTTGTGGCTGGCGGATTTTTCATACCAAATTACATCACTGTAAATTAACACAGCCCATTTGAAATTACGAAAGCTGAAATTGCCTTTGCTCTTTGAGATAAAGATACGTGAGAGCATCCTCTGAGGAATTGCAACATAGAAGTATGTGTTGTTTGTCCCACACTTTCGAAACAGTCTTCTTAATGTGCGATCGAATATGAATCGGCTGATCTAACTGCGTGACAATGGGATAGTCCACACATAATCTTTAGGAACTATTTGGTTTTGGCACCATAACTGTGGGTGGGCTCAAACCACTGCAAGTCACTTCAATCATGGTATCTTGAAGCATACGTTCAATCGTTTTTGAAAAATTTCCAACTGTAGACTGTTGCATCAATAAGGATGTTGGTTAATTGTAACAGCGTTTAGGATATCTACATCACACATAATTAGAATAGCAGTTGCCAGTTTATTTCCACATAACTCGCAATAGCTTCAGGTCATTTTGATATGCATCTAGAAGATGGTGCAATATTTTATCTCAATTTCTAACAACTTCACCATTGTCCAATTTAATTTGAGGAATGTCTTAATTCGAATCTTCTTAATTTTCCTCTTCACTTCGTGTTGCAAACCAGTAACATGTTCTCCTTTTGCTTTCCTTCGCTACCAAGTTGCCTTTTGGATATATTGACATGATTTTCCTCCCTGTTGAGTCCTTATCAAATAGTTCACGTCACTCAATTTCCTTTCGACTTGATATGGTTAACTAAGACTTGTCTTTTTTACGATTCATTTACCACTTGAAGCAACATTAATAATTTATCTCTGTTAACAACACTGCGAGTTTTTTTAAATTTCTTGTCTGCTTTCTCTTTTACTGCATTTCATTATTTGTTGTGATACGTTTAAAGGCTGTCTAGACAAATCCAATGTTCTATTTAACCGTTCCCTAAATTTTGACAGATAGGACAAATATGATGGCTGAACTTTGACTCTGCAATTTCTACTTAATCATTGTTTGTCGCCTTCTTACTTCTTGCCCAAAGACAAATCCAAATGGAATGAATTTGGCCAATTAATGTGGTGCTTCTCTTATGGCAAAACATCCAAACGGATTCCGTTTATCCCAATCATCTGGACAATCTTCACGATGACCCCGAACATGATCTGCAAACTGTGATGCCATCGTTCCATTACTGCCTGCGATTCTGGATGGTATGCCATAGATTTGAACTATTTTACTCCTAAACTGTCTCTAACTTCCTTGAGTAATGTTGACGTAAAGTTTGAGGCTTGATCTGATTGTATCTATATGGTTAGTCCATATCGAATGAAGACTTTGAATATCTCTCTTACAAACCTTTTAGCTGTGATATTTCAAAATGAAATGGCCTCTCCACGTCTAGTGGACGCATCTTTACTGTTACCAAATACTGATTGCCACGTTTTCTTTCATGTACTTTGCAATCATTTCAGACCCTGGCTAATTTTTCTTCAATACAGGATTGGGTATAAAGAGTGTGGGTTTTATTTCTGTCTGCAGTTGTCCAGTTAACTGAAATGTATGATTTGTTGGCAAGATTCAGTCACGTCCTTATGCTGTCCAGGTCAGTAACAATGTTTTCCTACTTTAGCCTGAGTTATTCTTACACCTAAAAGATCTCCTACTACAAGTTGTTGGTCTCCCCGCAACACCTGCTTTCTGTAACCTATTGATAATATGATTTGATTATCTTCTGCCCATTCCTTGTCTGCCCGAATGTGTAGTGATCTCCATTTCCTCATTAATATATCATTCTTAAGATAGTTACTCTCAGGTGAACCCTCAGATTCTTCTTGCGTGTACGCGTTTTGATACAATTTCTTCATTTTTATTTCATTTTTGTACTCTAACTCAGCCGGTTTTTCTGAGCTGAAAGTATCAATGTTGTCCACCACCTGTTCCCGTTTTATCTCAATCATTTGATCAAATATGGTCTCCGATAACTCTATTTCAACTGTCTTATCTGTACTCTTTAGTTTCTACTCCTATTACAATTGGTGACTTCTTGACCTCGTTATCACACAGTCAGGAAAAATTCCAGTATATGCTTTGTGTTACGTCAGTTGCTGATTTTCCACTGTCTTTTCAAACACCGTAGATTGGACACTTATCTGTAACCCAGCTATATTGTTTACAAGGACAAATTGTATTCCTGGAGCCGACAGGAATTTCAGCATTCCTACCTTCAGTTCTCTATTTTTCACTGGACACGAACTTCACTCTACACATGTAAGCACTGTTTCTCTCAACATCAATTCCACGTACTAGGACCATTTCTTTCCTGGCAACAATCCTTCTGAGTTATAAAGCTCCTCTTCTCTCAACATCAAGGATTGACATGATCCAGCATCCCTTAATACTATAACCTCCATACCTGCTGTTCTTGGCCTATACGAGTAAACAAGTGAATGGTTTAAGAAGATTTGGCATTTCCCTCTTAACAAACCTCCGACCCGTTTGTCCATTTTTTTTGTTAGCTTTTAAAGCCTCCACTATGCTTTCCTTTACCAGTCCAACACAATTCACTGATTTTTACCGTTCTCCTCAATCCGAATTCCCAGTGCTTCTCTAACCCACCAACCATGTGATTTCAGATGTCCGACTTTATTGTGGAGAAAACACCGGAGCTTTTTAAACTTCGAATTTCCCGTCATGGATTGCCGTTTTACACTGCAGCAAATTGTCTTTATGATTTTCACCGAGATTTACTTCTCTCTTACCATGTGAGGATTACTCTTTTCCTCAATTTTCCTCACGAATTGAAATTCATGTTGGAAGCCAAGCTTTGTTTCATGAACCAATTGTTAATATCTATCATTTCAGCTACCAATTTGGCGGTTTTAATGCTATATTCAATCACATGAGTTCTCATTATTTCAGGTCGGGAATTTTTGAACTCCTCCAAAATAATCCTCTCTCTAAGACCGTCATATATTGGCTTTATTTTAATGCCCTTGCCGACCTCTCAAAACTGCTTTGTTTGACCCTTTCAAATTCAATGTGTTTCACCAGAGTCCTTCCTTAGGTTCCTGAAACATTGTCTGAATGCTCTGGCACAAGCTCATATGCATTTAAGATATTTTTCTTCATCAATTCAGACGCTCTAGATACCTCCACTGGCACAGATACAAGTGGTTCGCTAGCTTTATGTATTAACTCAGAAAGTCTTGGACCATGCGCAAGTTACAAATGATACACACTTTAAACTTGTTATACCTAGACAGTCTATCATCCAGAGTGTTAATCATAAATATCTTTGAATGTACTCATGATAGATCTCTAGTTAATCTCAAAAGGGAGCATATTTGATAGCCCAGAAGTGCATAACATGCCTCATGTTCGAGTTCCCAAACAATGCAATGTAAGTTGTCACGAGTAAAACGTAGATAAAGTAAGCCAGTTACCAATGTTCTATTGATCATCCCAATCATAGTACTGGGAAAAAGTGTTATACAGAAGCATTTCCGAGGTTTTTCAGACACTCCTTCGTTCTGGCAATTCATCGTGTCACAGTCAATGTGACTGCAGCTGCCATTTTGAACATGGAATGCAAATTATTAATGCAAAATTGAGAGTTCAAAAATGGAGGCTTTTATCTATTATTTCCCAAATACTTTATCATTCTCTCCTTTTCATCATTTCATGATCAAAGGGCACTTTTCGAAACCCTAACGTGATAGCAATCGATATCAGTAACCAAAGCATTTGAGTGCGAGAATGACAGCAATTACAGTAAGCAATGTAAACCCAATTTGTCCTCTAATACTATCAAATCCATCGTAATATATACCTTTGTGTGTCTGTGGAGTAATGTGCTTGGAGAGGTAAGTGATATTGCAGGATCTGTCAGGAATATGGGTACAATATTTCTTTCCGATAACGACACAAGTGCCACTCTACTTGGTTAGTTGAATGCCCAACGCCAAACGGTTCTGAAAGGATGATGTCCCGATTGCCACCATTACTGCATTAATATTAGTTTAGGCTGTTGCAGGATTATTGTCTAAAATTGTCAGTTTCGTCCTGAATAGTCTTTCAGTCCACAAATAAAAGAGGCCCCGTTACAGGTGGTTAGGATAGAATATCCGTCTCTCCATGCCCTGGGAGTAGGGCCATTCCAGAGGACCCTGATATTTTATAAAGGATGGTGGACCAATGAAACAAGATTAAACAAATTTAGTCAAATTTAATTAGCTTCAGTACGTGGGATAGTGATGCTTCATTGACTGGTCCCCATACGTAAACCATTGGAGACGTTCTCGTCTTTTTTAACTCAAATAGTGTCATTAACACTATTATTGGGATCACCTGGAAAGGTGGGTCTCTTGGTTCTGTTATTGCCAGGTTTTGTCCCAATCTTTGATTAGGGTCATTTCATACCCTGCTAACTGCCATTCCTGTACTGCCTCAATTTTATCGGAATCATCAAACGTGTCCATGCATGTTAGCCATTCGGCTACCTCGGGCCATCTAAAGGAGACAGACCACAAAGGAACACCCTCTTCCCTGCGTAACGGGCTGCATACGAGCACATTTCCAATAATTAGTTACATTTCCCGTCATTTGGGAACTTTGAGAGATCAGGTGCAAAAAGGCTTTATGGCGTATTGATCCACTTGGTCGCACTCCTGGGGTCAAGTTAGTGTCTGCATGAACGTATTCTGTCCCCAAAGTACACCACCCAAAACACCAATGTCACCAGTGTCCAACACAATTTTCATAGTCCCTGTGTGTTCGTATATTGACTAATTTTGCTCATCATTCTATTGATCCAGCGGATTTGTCCTTGCACTTTTACGGGCGTAGGGGTGGCCGGCAACACTGAAGAAGGTCCTATCCAACTTGGGTGGTACTTTCCTTGGACCCAGTTCTTAATCAAGACAAAATCTCCAGGTTCCACAGAACAGCAGTATCCCTAAAACGATAGGCTCGCTGTAACTACAAATGTAAATTTTGTAGAGTACATTACGCAAATACTTTCCCACTTTTCACTACTGATTTAGCAGAATTATTCGTCGTTGCGATTGCTTCGATCCATATGTTAAATATATCTACTATTACTAGCAATGTTTTATCAAATTATTCTTAATGAATCTATAAAATCAAGTTGTAGACAAGTAAAAGTCCACCAGGCAAAGACTGTTTTCAGAAGTGCAGAGCATCCCTTTTGAGGTACTCGTCTTTTTACAAATTATGCATTATTTAGATCGTTTCTCAGTTGCATTCTGGAAATAAGAGTGCCTCTAGGTGTAAGTAAAATATAGGCATTACCTCCTTGTCGAAGTGTGTACACGAATGCACATATTCAATTAAGATAGGTAGGAGCAAAGAAGGAAATCAAACGAGTTCCAGAGGGGTAACACACAGCTTGGCTTTAGGATCAAGGGTGCACCACATTTGAGTCCATAGTTTGTGCCCCTCCGCAGAGGTTTCCGCTTGTATTTCCTGTATTGCACCCGTGTCTGGCACACCCGTCCATAAACAGTTTCTAAGCTTGTTTTGCAGGAAACTCGATGGTCCCATTAGAATAAAAAAGGACAAAATCAAAACTGAAAAATAAATATATATACAATAAATTTGAAAGTAAACGAAACAAGTAACTAATCAAAACGTCATTTAAATTATCAGGTCAACCTGTTTATGTCAGAAATTGTGTTGCATAAATACACCAATAAAAATCAAACTGAGTGCTATATCGTCTACCATAACCATCACAGTTAAGTATTATGAGTAAATGTTATATTTGAAGCTTAAACTATCTGAAAAAGTAAAAAAAAATACTTCCATAACTATGTATAATGAGCGGAATGCTGATATCTTAATAACATAGCTACAGACTACACCTTTTTTCCAGACAAAGGAGAGTTTTACTTAAGAACAGCAGAAACAGATTCTTAGTATGTTCGCATAATTGATTATAGATCGGTAGCAGCACACACAAGGGCAGGTATCCCCGCAATTCCTTCAAAACCCGAATATCATTTAACTTGACCCACACTCCATCATCAGTTTTCTCAGATTTTAGAACATTTTACTAAAATCAGTTAAAAAAATATTGCATTTCCACGATGAAAGTTTTACGTATCATTAAAACAATATTTGGAAATTCTCTCTGGCCACAAAATAGACGTAATGAACTCAAATTCAAAGAGATAAAATAAACTAATATTTAGAACTTAATTTCCTTAAATGAGCCTTTCACGGCACATGTAGATGAAATATTCCATATATCGTAATATATTATATACGTATCTCAGGAATGAACTAATGACGAGAGGAAGATTAGAGCCAATCAAGGATAGTCGTGGGGCGTGGTGCATGGAGTCTGGGGAGATAGGGTAAACTCTTAAATGAATATTTTCGTCAGAATTCAACCGTGAAAATGATAATGTTGTCAAGGAGAATACTGTGATATTGTCTATTGCACGAGACAGGATCGAGGTTCACAACGAGGAGGTGTTAGCAATTCTGGAAAGTGTAAAAATAGATAAGTTCCCCAGGCATTATGGGATTTATCCTCTGAATCTCAGAGAAGTCGGGGCGAGGTTGCAAAGCCTTTGGCTTTAATCTTTATGTTGACATTGTCGACAGGAAAAGCGCCAGAAGATTCGAGGACAGCAAATATTGTCTCATTATTCAAGACGGGGAGGAGAGGTAATCCTGGTAATTATAGAGAAGTGAGCCTTACTCGGTTGTCGGTAACGTGTTGGAAAAGGTTATAAGCTTTTGGATTTTTAGTCTTCCCGAGAGGAATAATTTGATTAGGATATTTAACACGGTTTTGTGAAGTAGAGGTCGTGCCTCACAGACCTCGTCGAGTTCATTGAGATGGTGAGCAGGCAAGTGAATGAGGTGAAGGCAGTTGATGTGTTGTATATGGATTTCAGTAAGGTGTTTGATAAGGTTCCCCTCGGTAAGTTATTCCTTAAAATACGGAGGAATGGGCTGAGTGTAATTTATTAGTTTGGATCGGAAATTGGCTAGCTGAAAGAAGGCAGTGGGTGGTGGTTGATAAGAAAAGTTAGTCCTGGAGGTTAGTTACCTGTAGAAAACAACAAGGATCTGTTTTGATGCCACCGCTGTTTGTCATGTTTTTATAGAAGACCTAGATGACGGCGTAGAAGGATGGGTTACTAAATAGGCACTTGACACTAAGGTCGGTGGAGTTGTGGGTAATGCTGAAGGATGTTGCAGGTTACAGAGGGACATGGAAAAGCTGCAGATTTGGACTGAGAGGTTGCAAATGGAGCTGCATTTGGAAAAGTGTGAGGTGATTTACTTTGGAATGAGCAACATGAATAAAGAGTACTGGGCTGATGGTAAGATTCTTGGTCGTGTAGATGAGCAGAGACATCTCACTGTCCATGCACACAGATCCCTGAAAGTCGTCACGCAGATGGATAGGGTTATTAAGCAGGCATACATTGTTTTAGGTCTTGTTGGTAGAGGGATTGAGTTTCGGACCCACGAGGTCATGCTGCAACTGTACAAAACTCTGGTGCAACCGCAATTGGAGTATTGTGTACAATTTCTGGTCAACACATTATATGAAGGATATGGACGCATTAGAACGGGTGCAGACGAGACTTAATAGGATGTTGCCTGGTATGGAGGGAAGGTGCTGTGAGAAAAGACTGATGGGCTTGAGGCTGTTTGCGTTAGAGAGAAGAAGGTTGAGAGATGACTGAATTGTGACATATATTTTAATCAGAGTGTAGATAAGATGGAGAGTGAAAACCCTTTTCCTCGGGTGGTGATGCCATGAGGGGTGCTTTAAGTTGAGGAGTGATCGGTATAGCACAGACGTAGTTTCATTACTCAGAGAGGAGTTGGGGCGTGGGGTGCACGACTTGCAACAGTAGTAGACTCGTCATATTTTGGGCATTTGAATTGAAATTGAATAAATATATGGATGAAAATGGGATACTGTACGAGAGGTAGGCTACAGATTGTTTCCACAGGTCGGTGAAACATGGTGGACTGAAACGCCTGTACTGCCCTCTAACGTTGTATGTTCTGTGTTCTTATGTTCTTAATCTTTTTGGTCTCATTTTCTTATTCCCTTATGTTATTACTCAGTTATATTCTTGTTTTCTAATTGTTGTCTGTTCTTGTTTCTTTCATTGTCATTCTGTTATTCTCTTATACGTAATATTTTATTCTCATCTGTTCTTGTTATACTTTTATCCTCTTATTCCGTCAAGTTTTTAAAAAAATTCTGTTATGTTATCATTCACTTGTATTCTTATTCTCTTTGTTCTGTAATGCAATTGTTCATGTTCAAAGTGTCTTATGCTCTAATGTACATGCTTGCCTTTGTTGTATTTCTCTTGTCATGTTATTTTCTTTTGTTCCTGTGTTTCTACTCCCTTATATGCTTATTCACTTTTACTTCTTTTCACTTTAGTTATTATAATCTTATTTCTTTACGTTCTTATTTTCATATTCACATATAATCTGTTGTTCTTATTCTCGTATGTTCTTAAGCTCTTACAATGTTATCTACTATTGTTCTTATTATGCTCCTACTGTCTTGTGTTCTTATTCGAATATTAACTTTAGTTCTGATTCGCTTATGTTGTTATATTCTTGTTCGCTTTTAATTTCACGTTCCCAGTGCTCTCGCGTTCTTATTCACTTAGTTATTATTATCTTATTAGCTTCTGTATTTATTCTCTTCTGACTTTTATGTTCTTGTTCTGATCTGTTCTTGTTCTCTTATGTGCGATATTCCAGATCCATTTTCTTCTTATTTTCTCATTCCGTTTTGTTCTTATTACTTATATTCATGTTGTCTTATTCTCTTACGTCCTTATTTTTTGATATTCTCATTATCTTATTTTGTTATTCAGTTATGGTCTTAGTCTGTATAATTGGGGCTCATTCTGGGTTAGGTGGGGCCTCCACAAACAGGACTGGTCAAAACCTGAACGAGAGTGGTTCCAGTAACCTGGGGGATTTGCTAATGCTCTTCACGAGGGTTTAAACTAATTCAGCAGGAGGATGGGAACCTACATTGCAGTTCCAAGATCCAGGAGTTTGAGAGCAGTGAGATCAGAAATGTGGTTTCAAGGTCGCAAGATTTCACTAGCAAGCAGGAAGATAATGTGTTCGTCTTCGGTTCAGTGACAGATGAGCCTTTAAAAGCAAGGTTTAGCAGTCCTCATGAAGTCGAAAGGGAATTGTGTGATGCACAATATTTGTTAAGATTACGAAATAGGAATACTACTCATAGAGAGTGTCATATGAATTTGTTCAAAATGTGTTTTGATAAGAAAGGAAATTGAAAGGGAGATGCCTTATTGGATGCAAAACAGAATTATTTATCGAGATCAGATGATTCTGAATTGGATTTTCCTCAAATTACATTGGACAATGAGGATGTCCTCGAACAATGGGATAAATTATTGAGATCCTTTCAGAGGAAAATAGAAATTATCTGAGAGATAACAGCACCATATAACATGGTAGCCAATGGATTATGTGTGAACTATTACAATGTTGGGGTAGTTACAAATTCGGATTCATGTGCTATTCCAAGTTAGGAAGACGATACTGAGAAAGTGGGACAGACAACTTACGTCTGGAAGTTTGACGTTTTCAGAGGATACTACCAGATACGTTCATTTGAAAGAGTGAAAACAATTTTGGCTTTTGTGACACTGAATGTGGTGCACAATTTTAAATTCAAGCCCTTTGGTATGAAGCATGGGCCAGTCACATTTTAAAGATTAACCAATCAAGTATTTTCTGGATTCCCCAATTGTGTGGTGTACAGAGACAGCGTTGCTAAAGCAGAAAATAAAGTGTGCAGTTGAGAAGTGGTCATTGTTTTGTCCCAAACATGATTCAGAATAACATGAAACAGATGATGGAAATCTGAAACCAAAGCAGGGTATGACTGAAAAAACTCATTCGGCCTGGCACCGTCTGTGGAGAGAAACCATGTTAGTTATGTATTTCTACGTTTTAATGCTGGCGAAATGATCAGTAGTATCTGTGGAATCAGCATATTCATTAAAAATTCACATTAGTTGGCAACACTCACCTTTACAAATTCAAAAGCACATTATTGGCTCTAACGCTGCTTCCACTGCTGTGCGCATGTGAAACGTTGTGCTTAAACGGTTACTTTTCTTTCCTTTCTCTTAGCAACCATGTCAAATCGAGAATTAGTCCTTTCAATGTCTATCTCAATTTGTTTCTCTTTGTATGTGTGTACTCACCTGACGCTCTTTTACATTATCCAACTGCCTGTGAATATCGCTCATTTCCCATTTCTGTTCTTTGAAAAGTCTGACATTCGGAGATAGTATGAGAGTGGAGCGACTGAGAGGCTTTCTCCTCCCTTTGGATGGAGTGTATGTAACTGGTATCACATCCTCTGGATAATGCGTCTGTCACTTAGGACTGAGGCAAGGATTTTTGTCTGCCCTCAAAATATTACGAACGTTTAGAATTTGAGAAAGAGTTCATAATCCACCAGAAAAAAATCACCACAATTAGCGAATTAAAATGGTGTCATTACTGTTTGTGTGAAATGAATGAAATGACAGCAGACAATGAGGGTCATCAGCTTTTCGAGTCTGTGCCATTGCCACAACATTTCCTGGGAAGTCTGTCGTGCCTCCAACCTCACCTCGTCATTCCCACAAATGAATGAAGGACTGAGAATAAAAGTGGTGGAGATAGAGAAATGCGTGTAGAACAGAGGAAAGAAACACTCGTTGAATTAGCAGGAAACAAGGTTCATTCATCAGGGCAAGGCAGTCGGTGAGCGTAACACTAACGTTCTATCAGCTAAGTTGTTTTCTTCGAGATGCTGGATCATAACGCATCATGATCGACAAAGTCCATCAATGACACATCGACAGAGACAGGCACCACCAGGAGCAGAATATAGTGTCTGCTGTTCATTAGGTAAGAACGTTAAGCAACTAAGCCACGGCAGGTCGTTATGCGTGCCCTTTCCCATCGACATGAGCAATCTCAACCACTCGATCTCAGTAACTCGGAGGTTTTTTCTCTATTTCAAATTTTCACGGTGAGAATTGCGATCAGTCCCAGCTTTTGCAAAAGCAGGCAGTTCACAACTGAACATTCTCCACTGAAAATGCATACAGAAACGATAACGCCCTCTTCCATGAGTTTCAAAGTGATAATTTCACCTGTTTTAACTAACTGGATTAAGAAGATGTGTTCATTCTCTCGAGGCCCATTCACCGCGTTACTACAGACAGAAGGAACCTCGCACCAAGAGGAACTGGCTCGTTGTGGTGACTTGACCATGAGTGGTATGTGCGTCAGTGTAAAGAGTGGGGAATAAAGGCTGAGATATGAGCACCGACACAGAACCTCTTAGCACCAGTTCCATGCTCAATTCCTACTTCATGCTTATAAGGCATCTTTGACTTTCACTTTTATTTCTCTCCCCGCTGCGATTCGCAACTTTTCCCAACGGAATGGAAGTCACCGATTAAAAGCTGCAACTTTTTGAATCACATTCTTGGGATATAGTCGTCACTCACTGGTATAGGATTCACTGCTCATCCCTGATGAACCCAGAAATGGAGGGGATGAGTTACTTTTCTGAAATCGTGAATTCCTTAGCGTGGAGGTACAATTATGATGCTGCTAGGGATGGATTTCCAGGATTTATGCTCAGTGACACTAAGGGAACCACGATATGTTTTCAACTCAGAAAGGTGAGATGATTGGAGGGGAATTTGTGGTGGTACCTTTCCTGTGCATCTGCTGTGATTATCCTTCTTGATGAATTCAAAAATAAAATCACGAGAATCATTCTGGCAAGATCACAGTATGTGTTCTGTGAGTCACCAAGATTTCCTTTTCATTCAGATAATTCACAAGAAGAGAATTAAATCTTCATTATCTGAGTAGGAATTGTATCCAGGTCTGGGCGATGCAAACTTGGGCTCCCAGTTAGAGTCCCACGTGATGCTGAGACCAAGCCATGCGACCTAAACTGAACACACACTTGTGCCTGTCCTTCACGTTGCAACCACCGTCAGCAGCAAAGTGTCTCTCTCCAAGTTTCAAACAGTTTATAATATCACTTCAGTTTGCAGTGTGAAGAAGAAGGAACTACGATAATCTGATATAGTTCAGTAGATGTACTGCAGGAAGGGACAGAACAGCATAATGCTAACAGGGGATCGTTTTAAGTCGCAAACTGTGGTGAAGGTGCGGCATAAATAAAGGCAATGCACAACTCGTCTGATGCTAGATCCCGGGCTAGAAATGATCAGAGGATCCTCGCTCAGTGTGTTCAGGGTCCTGACTGGTAGACTGGTCCTCACCCTGAACAACTTTTCTTTCCAATCCTCCCACTTTCTCCAAACAAAAGGAGTAGCCATGGGCACCCGCATGGGCCCCAGCTATGCCTGCCTCTTCGTAGGGTATGTGGAACAATCCATCTTCCGCAACAACACTGGCCCCACCCCCCATCTTTTCCTTCGCTACATTGATGACTGTATCGGCGCCGCCTCGTGCTCCAACGAGGAGGTTGAACAGTTCATCCACTACACTAACACCTTCCACCCCGATCTCAAATTCACCTGGACAGTCTCGGACTCCTCCCTCCCCTTCCTAGACCTTTCTGTTTCTATCTCAGGCGACCGAATCAACACGGACATCTACTACAAACCAACCGACTCCCACAGCTACCTGGACTACACCTCCTCCCATCCTGCCCCCTGTAAAAACGCCATCCCATTCTCCCAATTCCTTCGTCTCCGCCGCATCTGCTCCCAGGAGGACCAGTTCAAAATACGTACAAGACAGATGGCCTCCTTCTTCAAGGACCGCAATTTCCCCCCCGACGTGGTCGACGGTGCCCTCCACCGCATCTCCTCCACTTCCCGCTCCTCCGCCCTTGAGTCCCGCCCCTCCAACCGCCACCAGGACAGAACCCCACTGGTCCTCACCTACCACCCCACCAATCTCCATGTACAGCGCATCATCCGCCGTCACTTCCGCCACCTCCAAACAGACCCCAGCACCAAGGATATATTTCCCTCCCCTCCCCTATCAGCTTTCCGTAGAGACCACTCCCTCCGCGACTCCCTTGTCAGATCCACACCCCCCACCGACCCAACCTCCACTCCCGGCACCTTCCCTTGCAACCGCAGGAGGTGCAACACTTGCGCCCACACCTCCCCCCTCACTTCTCTCCAAGGCCCCAAAGGAAACTTCCATATCCGCCACAGATTCACCTGCACCTCCACCCACATCATCTACTGCATCCGCTGCAGTCGGTGTGGCCTCCTCTATATTGGGGAGACAGGCCGCCTACTTGCGGAGCGATTCAGAGAGCACCTCTGGGCCACCCGGACGAACCAACCCAACCACCCTGTAGCACAGCATTTCAACTCCCCCTCCCACTCCACCGAGGATATGCAGGTCATTGGACTCATCCACCGCCAAACCACAACAACGCGACGGTCGGAGGAGGAGCGTCTTATCTTCCGACTGGGAACCCTCCAACCACAGGGGATGAACTTGGACTTCACCAGTTTCTTCATCCCCCCTCCCCCCACCTTGTCTCAGCCGAATCCCTCCAGCCCGGCACCGCCTTCCTGACCTGCAGTCTTCTTCTTGACCTCTCCGCCTCCATCCTACTCCGACCTATCACCCTCACCTTGACCTCTTTCCACCTATCACATTTCCAACGCCCCTCCTCCAAGTCCCTCCTCCCTACCTTTTATCTTCTCCTGCTGAACACTCTCTGCTCATTCCTGAAGAAGGGCCTGTGCCCTAAACGTCGAATCTCCTGTTCCCTGGATGCTGCCTGACCTGCTGTGCTGTTCCAGCAATAAAGTTTCAACTTTGATCTCCAGCATCTGCAGACCTCACTTTCTCCTCCTGACTGGTAGAGCCTCAACCTCAAAACATCAAAGCACAATTATCTGGAATGGGTCATGATATAGCTCAGTGACTGTGAATAAAATGATGGAAAGTTCCAGCAGAGAAGGTAGCGAAGCTGAAGCAGGCACCTTAAAACAAAAACAATTCATTTGCCAGTGACAGGCATTTCTTCACTAAATGGAAAGTATCGAAGTGAAGCAATGATAGCGATTATCTTTGCTGGTTGTTCACATTGCTGCTCGTATCTGTGAAAATGTCACAATTTTGCAGCATGATCGTATTAGTTATGCACGGGACCAGTGACACAATACGTTTTTCTCTTTGTGGCTTGAGTGCAGTTCGCAACGTCTTTATTCTTCCAACCACATCTTCCTCATTGTCCTGAAACCAAGGTGAGGTTTGAATTGCGAATCTACAGGAGTGAGAATCCTTTCACTGACTCACAACAGTAAACATTTCTGAGAACATCAGAATCCATCTGCCAGCGTTGTCACGGGACAGCAAGCTGAAATAGCCCCAAAAGCTGTTGACGGGCATTTTTCTATTTCCCAAACCCACTGCAACCCTTGGGAATGGGAAGGACACAAGCAACAAAACCCAGTGCCCAGTTTTGTGAATCTTTAGAAAGTCTTGAGGAAGCGGAATCCGAGGGGAAAGAAGCGTAAACTATCTGAATGAGTAGAGTTAAAATTCACACAACACGTTATATCCAATATGTTCATTTGCAAGTACGAGCTTTGAAAGCGCTGCTTATTCATCAGGTAACTAGTCAGACTGAGCAAGACCCTTAACGCATCTCCCCATCTTTCAGAGGAAATTAAGATATTCTTGGAGAAATTCACTGATCCGGGACAATAAAAGGATTCATGTCAGAGCTGCTCTGCCTTTGCTATTGTCAATGTCATGAAGATTAAACATGGATTCTCTGACCAGCAATCGAAATTAGTACATGGCAGTAAAACCGCCGAATTTTACTCCCTCGACCAGTAAGAATGAATGCGAAAGCATCTCTACCTGTGCGAAATGACGCAGTTTTTGGCTTTCTTTCTTAATTAATTGGAGGTCATTTTCGATTCCAAAATTCTCCAATTGCCAAGTTTTTTTTCAATATGGACAGAGACCAATCAGCCCAGTTTCCAGCACATGTCCTGCAGCCGAGTGTCAAGTGTTCCTGTCAATGATATTTTCCCTGTCACGTTTTATCTTAAACAACACATCGACTGGGCTAAAGATTGAGGTGGCAAACGAAAACAGAAGTTGCTGGAAAAGTACAGCATGTCTGGCAACAGCTGTGATGAGAAATTAGAGTATAGGTCTCTGGTTCCTTGACCCTTCAACATTACTAGCATTTCCAACAAATTATTTTCCATGAGATGGGAACTGTGTTCACGGCCCTTCGGGGAACTGAACGTCTTTTTCACCCACAAAGGGAGACACACATACACATTCTCGCGAGAGTGTCAAAAAGGTTTAGGACAGACCAACTCAAGGAAGTAAAATTTCACCCACTTGGCTTAGATTGTCACATTTCAGATTTCAGCACCAGAGTCTAGTTTCAGCAAAGTGCCCCATCAGATGTTGAAAGAGGGAGGTATACAAAGAATCACAGAGCAAGACTGACACTCGAATTCACGGCACAACTTTACCGGACCAGTTGTCTGACGACTGAACTGTAGAGCCTCGAATGTGCGCACTTACAGAGTGCGTTCTTATATATAGTAGACGGTTGTATAACCTGGGTATTGTACCACAAGATGCAATAAAAATGCTGCAGAGCAGAGGCGATCATGTGCAGAAAAATGTGAAATTGCAATTACAATTTCGAGCCATTAGATTCAAGTGCTTTGACGGTCATTCCTGTTAACGGGTAACATTTACACTAATCAATATGAAATACTACATGGTCTCTAGAAGCAGAACGATTCTGTAGACCAGTCACAATCGCTTCCCTGCATATTCCAGTCCCAGATAAGCAACGTCAGTTGCTATTGCCTGATGTGCAACCTTTTCAAAACAAGAACAAATGGAACGACAGGAAAAAGGGAAGTGCTATGGTGGTTTGTCAGCGGTGACTGTGGGCCCAGTGGAACCACGCTCAATGTGGGTGCCAAAGGCCGGTTTTACTGTTTACCCTCATGCACGGATCAGAGAAGGCAACAGGTCAAGTTTAAAGAAAGAGAAGAACATGAGTGTGTTCACATCACACCATTTTTTTGTCATTCTGACATTCAAGAACATAAAGTTTCACCGTATGTTCCTCCCCAGACTTCCACCTCCCCACTATTGCGTAAAGGCTGTATCCTCCACACTTCACATTAGCTCTCACGAAGAACCACCTAAACGGAAACCTTTAGCTGGCTTTCTCTGCATGGACGTTACCTAACTCATTGTGATCACCAGAATGTATTTTTTCTGCACAGATTCCAACATCTGCAACAATTTGCTCGTAAACTCTTTCTCATCTCTGTCTGAAATATCTGACACCTACTCTGATGTTTAACACTCTGATTCAAGACTGTCGTAGGAGGGACCAGATGGGCCATCTCGCCTATACACTCCCTTCCCTCCCATCCCATATCCACCCCTCAAAATCGACACTGTCCTACTGAGCTGTTCTACCTTTTCAACTTCTTTCCCACATATACGCTCCACATTGCTCCATGAAGTACCTCCCTCACTCCCCATCTGCATCTCCATATCGCCTTCCAAATACCTGCCCCTCAGCCACACCCTACTCTCCGATTTCCCTCGCAAACCCGTTTCCACCCCCAATACCTTCCTGATGAACGGATTATGCCTGAACCATCGACTGTCGAGCGCAACAAACCTGTGCTTTTCCGGCGCTACACTTTTCGTGTCGGTTCTCCAGGTTCTTTCTCCTGTCCTAAAAGGGAACCAACCATTCTGCATTCAACAATTCAAGACTCCAAAAACCTCTGTGTTTTAATCAGGTGCAAATTTTGTTCTGCTACTGTATCTGAGCGGGCAAGACAAGGAATATCATCACTTCCTCCTATTCACTTTAAACTCTGATAAGAAGCTTTCTCTGATTGTGACAGAGTTGCTCAAACATTTTTTTAAACATCACATTTTCATGTTCATATTGGAAACTTTGCACAATTACAGTAAATCCTCATTCTCTGGGATTTAAATCCAGGAAACAGAAGTAGGAGTGCTGAATCCCACTTCTCGAGCAACACCCAAGGCACAATCAATGCTTGTAATTTTTATTTTCTGAAACCGCTTTTGACTTTTGTGTTCAGATACAAAATGAGAGTCACTAAGTTTTTAACAGAAATTTGACTGAGCCTTTAGCCATCAAGTATATCACTTGTATACACAGATTTTTACATCTTGGCCTTGTGGGTTCTGACGTTTTAAGTTCTCATCGAAAGAGTTACTCAGTGTGTGAAGGCTTCAGTGGAATTAAAACAGTTCATTTAAGCAATAACAGGACATTTTCTAGGACATGATCTCTACATTTTACTCCTTGGACACAGTTTCAAAAGGTAAACTCTTTCTTGGAGCCTTTTGTCAGCTTTCCTCGTGTGTGACGTTACCACCAATGACTCTCCTTTTCAACCCCTGTGCTCATCTGTAGTGTGGTGTCCTTCAGGGTGTTCGTTCTCTCTCATTGCGGTTCAGAATGAGAATGGCGGCTTTCCCATTGAATGCGTGATTCAGTGTCAGAAATGGTGATATTAAATCCCCGGGGCAGCCAATCGATAGTTTGATTTCAATTAAATATATTGTATACGACTGTTGCACTTGTAGGGGGAAAAATAGAATGACTGTTTGCGCATAAAACAACAAAGAAACTGACAAACTACAATTGCGGCCGCATTACATAGCACATGAACTCATTTCTTAGCACTAAATAAAAGCTAAAAGAACAGTGGATACTCTATATCAGAAACAAAACAAGAAGTTGATGCAAAGGCATAGCAAGTGTCTGTGAAGGGAAATCAGGATGAATGTTTCGGCTCCACAGAACACCAATTGCACACCGTAAAGTCTGATTTCTCTTCACAAATCCTGCCGAAACTGCAGAGACTTTCCAGCACACCTTTATTGTTGTGTCTGTGATTATCACTGCTTCTTCCCAGCATCGGATTCCTGGGGTCAATGCCAGCCTCAGGCGACTGTCTGTGTGGAGTTTGTACATTCTCCCCTTGTCTGCCTGGGTTTCTTCCAGATTCTCTCTTTTCCGTCCACAATCCAACCATGTGAAGGTTAGAGAGGATTAGGCAGCTATATTACTCATAGTGTCCAGCCATGTGTAAATTGGGCGTATTTGCCGTGGCAATTGCAGTTGTGGGTATTGGGAAAAGATGGTTAAATGTGGGTTAATTGTCGGAGAGTTGGTGCGTCGTTGTTGGGCCGAATGGGCTTTTCCACACTGCAGGGATTCTGCACAGCATTCCGAAGCTACACAAGTTGCTGCACATGTACAGACTATTCCCACCTCCGTACAATCTGGAGCATGTTTAGTGGGAACTATCCTGAGGACGGGCGCCCTTTCCAGCGGCTCCACATCAGGAAACAATGGGCCTGAGCGGAGGAAGTGATGGGCTGGGCAGTTAGATGGAGTGGCTTTGTAAGCAGTTTGTAGATCCGATAGAGCCAGTTGAAGAAACTGTCCGTCACTATTTCATAAAACGGAGCGAATTGATTCTTCCACTTCAGAACAGGCCCAGGGCATCGGCTGCCTTGTGTTAGGGGCAAAGGGCAGCAATGCGCAAGCGCAGTCATTCTGTGCCAAGGAGAATTTTGTAAATCTCTCTCCAGGACTGACAGGGATGGATTTCATAAATTGTTGATAGTTGGAGTGAGGAGAGGAGGATTTACACACAGCAAACTCTAAACATAAATATTTGAACTTCTGTCCCGGACTGATGAGATGGCTTTTGTAATCTTACTTTGCAGCATGGTAGAAGAGGATTTCCAGATTGAAAGCTCAAACCAAGTAACATACCAAGATCTGAGCGTGCTAGTTTATTCATTATCCATTCAGCAGTAGATCTTATTGACTTTTGAATCGAAATATTGAGTAAAATAAAAATGACATAACATTTTTCCCTTACACCTCCCAGTAACTCTTCTGCAATAGCCCAATAACATAAATCTATGTCGTGAATACATTTTACTATCAGCTAATGAGAACAGCTGTTCTTTATTTACTTTATCTCAACTTAACACAATCCTAGACACCTTCATCAAATCTTACGTCAACATATTTTGCTCTATACAAAAATCACTTCAGCTTCTCCACCCTGATTTTACAACTGAAATACGTCTTTTTTTTTCAAACATTTTACTATATCTCATTTCAAATCTCTCCATCGGCCTTCACATCCTTAATTGTTATCACTTGATGTGCAGTCCCAAATGCTATGTATTCATGTGGGTGTTGCTGCCAAACAGAGGCAATTACCTTAGTAACATCATCCTGATTCCCAGGAAATTCCGCTAATGCGAGAATTTCCTCTGACACCAATACTTCTGACACATACTCCAGCTTTTTGATTTTGAAATTGATAACAATATAATTATTTAAATAATTTTAACGGATAACCTACTCAATTCTGCTTCTTGTTACCACAAAGCTTCAAATGGCTCTTAAGCTTGTGTTGCCCCTTTACTGAAGGACTGAATTAATTTACATCCATTACTCTGTTTCATCTCTGCTCTTCCCGTTAACTCGTAGTCATTGTCTCCGTGATTACCTGTTCAGGTCCACGCACCCAACAACCCGCCCGCCCTTCCTGGCACTCTCTCCTGCCACCGCAGGAATTGCAAAACCTGCGCCCACACCTCCTCCCTCACCTCCATCCGAGGCCCCAAAGGAGACTTCCACATCCATCAAAGTTTTACCTGCACATCCATCAATATCATTTGTTGTATCCCTTGCTCCTGATGCGATCTCCTCGACATTGGTAAGACTGGACGCCTCCGAGCAGACCGCTTTAGGGAACATCTCCGGGACACCCGCACCAATCAACCCTGTGGCCCACATTTCAACTCTGCCTCCCACTCAGCCGAGGACATGCAGTTCCTGGATCTCCACCAACGCCGCTCCCTCATCATCCGGCACCTGGAGGATGAACGCCTCATCTTACACGTCGGAACACTTCAACTCCATGGCATCAATGTGGATTTCACCAGTTTCCTCATTTCCCCTTCCCCACATCACCCCAGCTCCAACTTTGCAGCAACACCGCCATCATGACCTGTCCTACCCGCCTATCTTCATTTCCACCGAGACACTCCACCCTCCTCTCTGACCTATTCCCTTCATCTCCACCCCCATTCACCCATTGTACTCTTGGCTCCATTCCCCCACCCTCCCCTCTGACCTATCACCTCCATCCCCACCCCCATTCACCTATTGTACTCTAAGACACTTTCTGCAGTGAGTGTGTGTCTCAGCACTTGTTCAATCACAATTTAAATAAATATTTTACCACAGACAGAACATTTTGCCCCTCGACAGTTGAAGGATGGTTATTTTCAGGCCCTGCAGAAGGATCACTCTTCATATTTTGATGTGCTGTTTGAGGTCTCCATTCAATCCCCTGTGAACAAAGATGGAATTGACATTATCAGCTCAAAACAGAAATTCACAAAAGAAAATCTGAGAACCTAAGATGAGAACCGATCAATTGAATAGAAGAATAGATTCCTGAAGAAGGGCTTATGCCCGAAACATCGATTCTCCTGTTCCTTGGATGCTGCCTGACATGCTGCGCTTTTCTAGCAACACATTTTCAGCTTCAATTAAATAGAAGCCAAACTCAGGAAAAAAATTCCCCAGAACGTTTTGTCTCAAAGGTTGCCAGTGTGCAGATGCACCCGGGGAAGAGAGACTGGCAGCCAGTGAGCACCTCCGCCTTTGGGCCACGTGTTCTAATTTATCATGTATTTCTTGAATCAGGACAGAGAGTGGGTCCAGGTGACAAGATTTTGATTTCCTCAGCTTCCTTCCTCCACACTTTCTCGCCCCCTGGACTCAAAAGTGTGTTCAACAAATTCAGAACTTACACACTTTCCACTGCTTTTTTTCCAATTGTTTGTCTCCTTTTACTTTTACTTCATTTGGAAGCTGGTCCTGGTTCACCTTTCGTTTCTCTTCTCAGGGCTTAATGTTTCTGATATTAAGTTGCTCCTGTTTTCCACCCAAATTTAGGGCTTTCTATTTTTCATGGTCCAACAAACTCATTGTGAAAATCCTGTTCAGTGCCTAGCATTCCCAGATCTACTGAAAGCTCTTTGACCACTCTTTCTCACCAACATCCCATCCCCCGCTGCCTGAGTTTCTGAGTTTTTTCAGGCGTTTTCTGTTTTTCAAGATTTGGATTTAAGATCAAGTAACTCAAAATGAAATCTGCAGCTGATAACAAGCTGTGTATCTAAACTGAGGCAAAATGCAACCTGACACAATAAACATTGCAGAACAAAATTTCAGGTACTTTGTTAGCACATAAGACCATAAGCTATAGGAGCAGATGTTAGTCCATTCAGACCATCAAGACGTCTATACGTTTTAATCATGTATGATCCTTTTCCTAACCCCATTTTCCCACTTGTTCCTCGTAACCGTTGATTCTCAACAACCCACCTATCTATCTCAGACTGAAATAAACTCCACAGCCTGCTGTAGCAATAAATTTCATAAATTCTCCAATCATTTGGTGAAGAGGTTTATCCTTATCTCTGTTCTATATGGTCTTTGCTTTACTCTAAGTCTGTCCCCGCCAGTCCGAGTATCTCCAACTAATGGAAACTTCTTCCCAACATCCACTCTGTCAAGGACATTCATTATTCTGGACATGTCGGTTAGATTCCTGTTCATCTTTCCAAACTCCATCGAGTACAGACCCAGATTAATCAAACACGAAAACAGCAGCTAATGAAGGTGAAATACCCTGCACAGACCACAAGTAAAAATAATGTCATTTACAAAATACTGTGCAAGAACTGTAACAAACACTACATTGGACAAACAGGCAGAAAACTAGCCACCAGGATGCACGTACACAAACTAGCCACAAAACGGCATAATACTCTCTCACTAGTATCATTACAGATAAAGAAGGACACCACTTCGACGGGGACAATACATCCATCTGATGACAAGCCAAACAGAGAACGAACGAGAATTCCTAGAAGCATGGCGTTGCAGACGGAACTCTATCAACAAACACATCGCATTATAACCCATCTACCACCACCTGACAAAAAGGACAGGAAGTGGCATCACCACAGGAAATAACATCAGCAACTCAAGAAATCCAAATATATAAAGAGAAAGCAGGAATAATGTACACTGCTTCGTCTGAGGTCCACTGAAGATTTACCAATGGAGTGATGAAACGTCTGAAAACGAACCTTCCAGCTCGAGCGATCGAAGGGTACATCCACATCCATGCCTCAGTCCTAAGAACATTCTCATGAACCTCCTCTAAACACAATCCAAGTACAGTGGATTCCTCCTGAGATGTGGGGCACGGGTCTGTGGAAAATACTACAATTTTAAGCATGCAGAATCTGTTTTGGTAGAGATGAGGAATAGTGAGGAACAAGTCAACAACGTGTATAGTTGACAAGCCTACTCACAGCAACTATAATGTGAAATAAAACATTTGAGAAAAAACGATGTGTGAGAAATAAAGGATGGCAATAATCTTTAGTGATCTTATTTTCCCATCGCGCCGTCCGTGCTCCATTGTAAAGAAAGTTCAGAGAACATTAAACAGTGCATGAAATATATCCCATCGAACAAAACGACAATTATCTTGGTCTTCGATTAATTTAGAGACTCCTTAGTTTCAGTGATTTCCAGGGAAACCATCTCATTGCGAAAATTAGAGAAAGAGATTATTTTTTCTTGACAGAAGAATAATAAATTTGTCGCTAATCTTTGTTTGTTTAATGCCTAAGAACACCCAAATTTCTCTGCACCACATTTTATTGGAGTTTCTCTCGATTTTAATACTATTCGGACTTTGACTGTTCCTACCGAATGCATGACCTCACACATCCAGCAGGAAACTGGATCTGTCAATTTTTTCCCCAGTCAATCAACCTTTATAAAGTATATAACTTTGCAGATTCCCCTAACCTCATCACAACATGTGTATCATCAGCAAAACTGGACAAATTTCACTCTACCACTTCATCCACGTCATTAATCATTGAAGCCACACAACTGACCATACTGCATTTCACTAATTATATTTTTCCAACTGGAAAAATTACACATGATTCGGTGTCTTGTGTTAAGTAAACAATGGACAGTCATTGCTCATTTATTACATAACACCATGAATTTCTAACATGTGCAATAACGTTTTATAATTTGGCGCCATAGTCAGTCTCTGAATATTGTAGAAATACAAATGCATTTCATCTACCTGCTCCCTTGATCAATTCTTCATGTAATGTTAGCAAATAACTCTGGCGAATTGCCAAGTGTGACTTTCCTTTCAACGAAACCAGTTGAATGAGTTTGCAATCATCTTTTCTAAACGTGCTGTTTTACTTCCGTTACAATGGTCTCGAGTATTTTCAAATTCACACAAATGGCATTGGTGCAGATGGAAGCCATTTGGTCCATCACGTCAGCGACAACGTTCAATGAGACGCTGGCTGATTTGGATAATCCTCAACTCCGCCTTTCTGCCTTAACCCCGTGGCCCTTGTTTCCCAAAGTGAGTAAATGTCACTCTAACTCGGCCTTGACAGTCCTCTTGTAAGGATATCCATAGATTTGCTCCCCACTGAACGAGAGAACATCCTCCTCATGTGTGTTTTAAATGAGTAACCCCTTCCTCTGACATTAGGTCCTCTAGTCCTACACAATCCCACGTGTAAATCAAAGCAGAACAAATCTCTAAAGTTAGTTCTGCACTCACTGGTGTGTCCAGTGGCAATTCTGAGCATTGGAAATGTTTTCGTTTTTGACCTCTGGTTAAACAAATTGCCCTGATTAACACTTTCGATTTGCCGATGGTGATTCTGCTTCAAAAAACTTCATCAGCTGTGATCCAGATGGCAGTGAAAGGCCCTACGCAAATGCAAGGACATCTTTCTTTCTCGATCCATTGCCAAGTTTACTTATCTCTTTGCACATGAAAGTGGATTCGTCTCATCCTCTCTATCTATGATCAATGTAGTTCAGTTCAATCTCCCAACAGCCTCCCCCGTTCTGAACAAATATAGGTGGAACGCAAATATTGGGATCATTGTGCAGACACGGCAAGCCGAGAACCAGTGTTTCAGATTGGAAGTCTCCATTCCATAAGAAATATTAAGCCACCCGAGGCCCCGTGTAATTGTGGCTGAGTGATTACGGTGATGCGTTAGAGATTTCTCCGGGGTTTCCCTTTATTGGTTCGTATCCGACTGACTACATTTTCTCAACTTGAGGTTTGAATGACCTCCTGCAGGACAAATTATTTCTCAACCTTCAAAACAGAGTCTCATCAAACAGTCCTGGACATTTGTTTACATTTAGGAAAGTCGAGGTCTGAACCAGAAATGCACCCCTGTTTCTCTTTCCACAGATACTGCTCGACTTGTCGAATATCTGCAGTAATCCTTGAATTTATTCCACCATCGTGCTGCTTTCCATTCCGAAATCTTCAATCCCAGTGCTCAGGTAACTGACTCTGGTAAGTGGCAACACTTCCGACTGTTTATAAAATTGCCCATCCTCACTGCTCCTTCCAACGTCATTATGCAGAGTCCCAGGAAATAACCAGATAAACTTTCCCCCAAAGAAAGCCTTGCCAGCCTCGGAAATCTCTCCACAAAACGGGATTTGCTTATCCTTGGGTATAGAGTAAGGCGGAGGCTTGTGAAGTGAATTTGGGAAAGCATTATCAGTTGGCAGGTGGAAAATATTTCAGGAAACACAACAGGGAAACCAGTGTCCAGATTTCTGAGTCTTTAGGACCAGTTTGGGAAGCGCAATCAGAGGGAAATCCAACTGAGCAGAGACAGTCCAGACATCTTCCCCTTCGTTAAGAGGCCAGGACATTGACTCTGATGTCATTCTGATATTGAAAGGATACTCATTACTGCACAGCAGGATTTCAAACATCAGCTCGCTTTTTAACAATGTTACAGCTCTGGTACAGACAAGAAACTGAGTGCCTCAAACGGATACAGTCCTCGTTATAGAACAGCCGGTTCCCGGTGACATGACTGTGTTTGCAGAGGGTGCGATCAGACTGTTGCCTTGTCTCCACAATGAATATTTCAGACTTTATTTTGGACATTTAATACGCATAGAGGACAATTGACATTCCTGGAGTGGCAGGCTGAACATTGAATTCACAAACACCTTGCATTAGGGAGCCATGCAAGCTCGAAATTCAACAGTATCGCAGCCGAAATTGGCCAACGCATGCGGCTGTTCTCGGTCGATTGTTTGAGATCTTCAGCAGCGGATCCATAACTGTTCTCACTTCAACCGTTTTCTTTCCTGCACAGTTCTGGGTTTTAAATGGGGTCTGCAAAATATTCTCCAATACAGCAATGTTATCCGGAGCCATAAATGTGTTTCTGTATTGTTTTAGTGACAAATGCAATAGACTGCGGATTTTGGGAGTCTGAAACAAAAACAGAAACTTGTGGGGAAATCGAGCAGGTTTGGCATTAGCTATCAGAGAAAACAGAGTTCTGGTAATGATCTGAAGAAGCTTCAAAACATTGTGCCTGAATCTGTCTCCACAGATGCTGCAAGACCTGTTGAGATTTTACCCTGCAATTTCTGCTTTTGTTTTTAGCTGCATGTTCATTCCATCTATTGGGATGGAGGACCCTTTCCCACCATATACCGACATTTAAACCTATCGAAAGCTTTGATGTTTGAATTCAAATAAACCCAGCAATGATTAACTCTACCTCAGCTCCACAGAGAAAGAGTGAAATGGCAATGTATACTTCTGGAGTCGTTCTGCTGCCGTGGTCGAGTAGTTAAAGCGTTGGACTTGAAATCCATTGGGAATTCCCCATGGATGTTGCAATCCTGCCGACTATGGTTGAGGCCAGAGAAAGAGGAAGTTTCCTTCCCATCGTCATGTTTGGGATCAAATCAGGGCGTGAGGATTGGTGCAAATCTCCAGCGCAATCGTCCAACCGTTCAGATGCACATGTACATCGGCAAATCCGTTTGAACAGATGAGCCAGATCATCGGAACTGAGACGTGAACAGTGCAAGTGCCAAAAGACATTTTCTGTTCTGGAGACCTGTGACTAACTGCGGTTACTGGGCAGTTTTTGCAAACTGTACCTGAGCTAGCAAAGAGTGGAACTGACTCTACCCGATCTGTGTGTCAGACATGGTATCGATTAGAACATTGGGATTGGGGATAACTGCCACAGTGCACTCTGGAAGAATCGGGAAGATAGGATCCTGCTATCTCTTTACCCTGCGGTGTGCAAGCACGTCCCTTCTCAATACACTGTGTTTGATATTCCCTAGCCCCGCTTTCAGGTAATTATTGGCTTTACGATCTTACTGTGTTTGTATCAAACAGCTCAGTGACTTCGGAGCAGGATTGTCAGAAGGTGATGGAGATGAGACAGGTCGAGAAACAAAACTGACCTGACGTGGAAGTGTTTTAAGTTTGCCGTGTGTCAGTTGATTTATATGAGGATTATGTGGATGTCGCTGTCCTTTCAGATTCCCAGGTGCCGCAGGGATTGGGTCGGTGGATTTTGGAAAAATGAACGTTGCACACGAGCAACGTGTGGGACTATTTCAGCTCACTATCCATTTCATATCCCAGCTCACTGCAACCTTTTATATTACCTGGACAAAGGGCTTGCGTTCCACATAAAGCTGCGTTTTGTTGGAGAAACTTTCAAATGTGAAGCACATGGAACATGTATAATCCTCGGATCTCTGCCCCTCTGGGGAAAGCTGTCTGTGTATCTTCCACTGTGGGCGAAAATGAGGATGAGTTTCACATGGGGGTTACAACACAGTATGACCACGTCAAACTTCAGTCCCATTACTGTTTCATTTCAAATCACAGGGAGAATCTAATTGACATTTGCCCTGGAAACATCAGAACAAGCAAGATTATGTGCCAAAGACGTAAAGAAGGTCTATAATAGAGAGATGTCTCCAAGCAACAAAGCGTGATGTGCCAAATGGTCTTTTCCGAGCTGAAAAAAATGTAAGACAGGGAGAAACTGATCTGCAGAGAAACTGATCCGAAAGGAAATACAAAAACAGTGTCATTGAGAAAGGAGACAGCGTTTTCTGTCGCCTTCCCTAGTGAACTAATGGTTAAGTATCTGCTCACTCACTGCCGTGGTGCACGTTCAGTTCCCAATCGGGGGATGGGAGTTCAGCTCTGCTCACCCATTGTGGTGACAGTGTTTGTGAGACAGGAAATGATGTGTGGAGCTGAGAAATTATCACCTTCTGTCCCAAACATGATTCTTGTTAACATAAAATAGAGAACGACAGATGATGGAAATCTAAAACAAAATCAGGGAATGACTGAGAGTCTTAGTGCCTTGATGCATCTGTGGAAGGCAACAGAGTTAATGTTTCAGATCGACAGAAACAGATTAGTAACATATTGCCATGTTATGCTGCCGGGGAAATGATCAGAATTAGCTGCGGAATCAACATATTTATCAAAATTTCTCATTTGCTGACACCCGTCATTTCGACATCTTTGAGCTGGCTTTATCGACTGTAATGTTGCTTCCGTTGCCTTGAGCTTCTGAATGTTTGTGCTTAAATTGTTACTTTTTTCAACTTTCACTCACTTAGCAGCCATGTCGAATGGAGAATTGGTCGTCCCTTTGTCTATATCAATGGAGTCTGTATTTGTCTCTTTGTCTGATGTATCCACCTCACCCTCTTTCACATTCTCCGACTCTCAATCTATTTATATTCCTCATTTCCCATTTGTGGGAGAAGTTTCTAACTCAGGTGTGTGTTGTGTTGTCCTCTCTGTTGTGTGTTAGTTTGACAATTTTTTCTTTTACTGCCGTTTTTTGAGGTGTGTTGTCCTGTTCTGTCCTATGGTGACGGTGTGTTCTATTGTCCAGGACCATTCCTGATTGGTGGCTTTTGAAATTAACGATTTTTGGCGCGCAATTCCTTGGTTGCATTTGTGAATTCTGTCGTGAGTGTCTGTAATCAATACCTGGATCATCTTGAATCCGTTCTGTCCGGCTATGTCCCTGGCTTGTGGGTTGTTGACTGGTGGTCTGTATCTTACATATAGTGGAAGGATTCGATTCTTTCGGCATTCGTGCAGGAACCGGAGTTGTTCGTATGTGGCGCTTAGGTGGTTGGCACAGGATTCCCATTTCCTGGCTTGTCTTAGCGTCTCTCGCCCGAAGATGTTCAAAGTTTGTGAGAAGATTTGTAGCTCGGGTGCTCGTTGTTGTGGCTCTGTTCGCCAAGCTGGGAATTTGTGTTGCAGACGTTTCGTACACCAGAACACCAGAACAGCAAAAAGAGGAAGAAGAACACCTATACAATGTATTCGCCAAAAACGAATACCCGCGCAATTTCATCAACAGATGCCTAAGGGAAAGTCAATGGAACCAGGACATGCCGCAACCCAAAGGACTAGGCACACTACCATACATCAAGAGCTTTTCCGAACTGACAGCCAGACTACTGCGACCACTAGGACTCAAAACAGCACACAAACCAACAGCCACTCTCAGACAACGACTCACCAGAACGAAGGACACTGTAGTGTACAAAATCCCATGCAAGCACTCCACAAAACACTACATAGGACAAACAGGAAGACAACTAACGATCCGCATCCATGAACACCAACTAGCCACGAAACGACACGACCAGCTATCCTTAGTAGCCGCACACACAGATGACAAGCAACATGATTTCGACTGGGACAACACTAATATTATAGGACAAGTCAAACAAAGAACAGCCAGGAATTCCTAGTGGCATGGCACTCATCCACAGATTCAATCAATAAGCACATCGACCTGGACCCAATATACCGACCACTGCAACGGACAGCTGGAACTGACAACCGGAAGCGGCAGAGACAAACCACGAGAAATGCCGGAGGAAAGATCACAGAAGCGTTTCACAGGAGGCTCCCAACCACTGACGGTGTCATCTAGACAGGGGACGAAACGTCTGCAACACGTATTCCCAGCTCGGCGAACAGAACCACAACACTTGTAGTTCTTTAAACAATTAATTACAACAATTTGGAAATGTTTTTCTTTATTTGTGTAAAATGTTGCTCGTTGAGAATTACAATCAATGCCTGCTTTTACACAGACATTTCGTAGCTTAATATTCTCCACTGAAAATGGACAGAAAAGTACAATGTCCGCTTACATTGGCTTCAAACTGTAATGTTCACCAGTTTAAACTGACAGGATAAAGAGAATGTGTCCATCCTTTCTTGGCCCATTGATGACGTTCACACACCCACAGGGATCCGCACACCATGAGGAAGAGGGTTATTCTGGTTAAGTGACCTGGAGTGTGTGTGAGTCGGTATGAACAGTGGGCAGCATAGGCAGTCCCATTGGCATCAACACTGAGCCTTGCACCAGAGACTCCACGCTTACTTCATGTCTCACGCGTTCCAGTCATCATTGCATTGCACTTTTCTTTAATTTCCCCGCTCGGCTTCTCAACTTGACGCGACCAATTGCAGGTGGCTGCTTAAAACTTGTCACTTTTCGAAAGACATCTCTGTCAATGAGATAGAACTCACTGCCCATTCCAAAATACGCCAGAGATGGAGGTCATGACTTATTTTCTTGAACCCTTCAACTCATGAACACGACGAGGCGGCCATGCTGCTGCTAACGAGGGAGTGCTAGTATTTAGATCCGGCAACACTGAAACAACAGCGAGATATTTCCACTCAGAAACGTGAGTAATGACAAGCCAGGGATCTATAGAGCGGTGAGCCTGACCTCGTTGCGGGGCAAGTAGTTGGATGGAATCCTGAGGGACAGGATGTACATCTATTTGGAAAGACAAGCACTGATTCGGGATACCCAACTTGGCTTTGTGCATGGGAGATCATGTCTCACAAACTTAATTGAGTTTTTTTGAAGAAATAACAAAGAAGAATGATGAGGGCTGAGGAGTAGATGTGATCTACATGGACTTCAGTGAGACGTTTGACATGTTTGCCAATGGTAGACTGATTAGCAAGGTTAGATCTCATGGAATAAACGGAGAACTAACCATTTGGATACAGAACTGGCTCAAAGGTAGAAGACAGAGGGTGGTGGTGGCGGTTTGTCTTTCAGACTGGAGGACGGTGACCAGTGGAGTGCCACAAGGATCTGTGCTGGGTCCTCTACTTTTTGTCACTTACATAAATGATTTGGATGCGAGCATAAGAGGTACAGTTAGTACGTTTGCAGATGACACTGGACAGCGAAGAGGGTTACCTCAGATTAAAACAGGATTTTGACCAGATGGGCCAATGGGCTGAGACGTGGTAGATGGAGTTTAATTCAGACAAATGCGAGGAGCTGCATTTTCGGAAAGCAATTCTTAACAGGACTTATACACTTAATGCTAAAGTCCTAGGGAGTGTTGCTGAACAAAGAGACCTTGGAGTGCAGGTTCATCACTCCTCGAAAGTAGAATCGCAGGTAGATAGGGTAGTGAAGAAGGCGTTTGGTATGCTTTTCTTTATTGGTTAGAGTATTGAGTACAGGAGTCAGGAGGACATTTTGCATCTGTACAGGACATTGGTTAGGCCACTGCCTCAATATTGCGTGCAATTCTGTTCTCCTTCCTATCGGAAAGATGTTGTGAAACTTGAAAGGGTTCAGAAAAGATTTACAAGGATGTTGCCAGGGTTGGAGGATCTTATGCTACAGGGAGAGGCTGAACAGGCTGTGGCTGTTTTCCCTGGAGCGTCGGAGGCTGAGGGGTGACCTTATAGAGGATTACAAAATTATGAAGAGCATGGGTGGGATAAATAGAAAAAGTCTTTTCCCTGGGGTCGCGGAGTCCAGAACTGGAGGGCACACGTTTAGGGTGAGAGTCTAAAGATAAAAAAGAGACCTAAGGGGCAACTTTTTCATGCAGAGGGTGGTACGTGTATGGAATGACCTGCCAGAGGATATGGTGGAGGCTGATACAATTGCAACATTTAAGAGGCATTTGGATGGGTATATGAATAGGAAGGGTTTGGAGGGATATGGGCCGGGTGCTGGCAGGTGGGACTAGTTTGGGTTGGGATGTCTGGTCGGCATGTTTCCATGCTGTACATCTCTATGACTCTATCTGAGATGATTGGTGCGGGATTTGCGGGGGTTTTTGCCACGTGTATCTGCTACCATACTCCTTCTAAATGGATACAAACAATTCATACCTGTTGTAGAAGTAAATGGAAAGCAAATCCAATTAATTGCTGTGTGAAACTTTGTTAAGCTGCTCTCCTACCTTGTCTTGAACGTGCGCCGACATGTAAAGCATCAATTATTATCCTGATTAGGAGTGCAGTTACCGTGCACTCACCATTTCTGTATCAGTAGTACCGCATTTGCTTTCAGTGCGAAGGCAGCCCGGTTTCCAAACATGGAAACATTTATTTGCTAATGTCGCAGTGCACTACGGATTCCTGATGTCACCTCTCTGTCAAATGTATTCCAAGATAGTCTCTAAAAGGCCTCATTTGGATGTTGTCTGCTGCTTTTCAACGGGAGAGAACTCACATCAGAAATCCTGAATCATTCATTTGGCAACAGGAATGGATTTTTAGTCTAACCTTCACATGTGCTCTGAAATCTAAGCCATGTTGGAACTGGAACTTAGGAAGTGTTCGACACGAAATGACATTTTTTTTAGATTTTTTTCAGATTACTTACAGTGTGGAAACAGGCCTTACTTACCGTGTGGAAACAGGCCCTTCGGCCCAACAAGTCCACATCGCCCCGCCGAAGCGCAACCCACCCATACCCCTACATCTACCCCTTACCTAACACTACGGGCAATTTTGCATGGCCAATTCACCTGACCTGCACATCTTTGGACTGTGGGAGGAAACCGGAGCACCCGGAGGAAACCCACGCATTCACGGGGAGAATGTGCAAACTCCACACAGTCAGTCGCCTGAGGCGGGAATTGAACCCGGGTCTCTGGCGCTGTGAGGCAGCAATGCTAACCACTGTGCCACCGTGCCGCCCACTGTGCGACCGTGCCGCCCACATTGTATCCATGTTGTTTCGTTTGTCACACAGAAGAGTAGGAAAATGTAAACCGGTTTGGGGGAGGTAGTGGAGACAGCAAAGTGAGGCATGTGCAGTTCTCGTGAAAACTCTTCTTTCTGATTCAGTCAGCAACGAGAAACATGAAGGTGCCTCAGGCTGGATAGCTTTTCCATCTAGAACACAGAACAATCACGTCGAGTAAGCACCTCTTTGACATCTCGGGGAGGTGTGCTAGGAACCGTGTTTTGCCTTTTGCTTTTTTGTTTATAAACTGCTTTATTTTGCATCTCTCATAGAATATCGTGGAATGTTTTAACATGCTGACTATCATTGATAGTCACAGGTGAGATGCCAGAAAAACTGGAGGTTGGCAAACGTGGTGCCACTGAGTAAGAAGGGCGGTAAAGACAATCCAGGGAACTATAGAGCAGTGAGCCTGACCTCGGTGGTGGGCAGGTAGTTGGAGGGAATCCTGAGGGACTGGATGTACATGTATTTGGAATGGCAAGGACTAATTCGGGATAGTCAACATGGCTTTCTGCGTGGGAAATCATGTCTCACAAACTTGATTGAGTTTTTTGAAGAAGTAACAAAGAAGATTGATGAGGGCTGAGCAGTAGATGTGATCGATATGGAATTCAGTAAGGCGTTCGACAAGGTTCCCCATGGGAGACAGATTAGCAAGGTTAGATCTCATGGAATACAGGGAGAACTAGCCATTTGGATACAGAACTGGCACAAAAGTAGAAGACAGAGGGTGGTGGTGGAGGGTTGTTTTTCATACTGGAGACCTGTGACCAATGGAGTGCCACAAGGATTGGTGCTGGGCACTCTACGTTTTGTCACTTACATAAATGATTTAGATGCGAGCAAAAGAGGTACAGTTAGTACGTTTGCAGATGCCATCAAAATTGGAGGTGTAATTGACAGCGAAGCGGGTTAACTCAGAATACGACAGGATCTGGACCAGATGGGCCAATGGGCTGAGAAGTGGAAGATGGGGTTTAATTCAGATAAATGCGAGGTGCAGCATTTTGGGAAAGCAAATCTTAGCAGGATTTATACACTGAATGGTACGGTCCTAGGGAGTGTTGCTGAACAAAGAGACCTTGGAGTGCAGGTTCATAGCTCCTTGAAAGTGGAATCGCAGGTAGATAGGATAGTGAAGAATGCATTTAGTATGCTTTCTTTTATTGGTCAGGGTATTGAGTACAGGAGTTGGGAGGTCATGTTCCGGCTGCACAGGACATTGGTTAGGCCACTGGAGTATGGAGATATAGAGTATCTGCTTAAATGTCTGCCCTTGCATATCCACTAACATTCGCCTGCTTCTATTTTCATGAGATGCTTCAGACCAAATGTAAGACAAAAATCTGCAAATTAGTTTCGTGGTACATTTCAATAACTGCAGGGGAACATCCTCATATGGCCAAACACGCGATCAGCTTAGAGTTAATTCATTGTCCCATTTCCCCCGTCTCTGTAACTTATATTTGATAACGTCACATTTCAATGGGAAGCCTCTCACACGAACTCACTTTCCACTGCGCTACCATTCAAGTTCATAAATCCTTCTTACACCTCCAGCTGAAAAGGATCATCAAACACATCTTGTTCTCCTATCAAAGTAAGCATTTCCCAGGGATTATTCCCTCTGTGACACTGTCCATGATCGGAAAACCCTCCCCACTCCCCCATGGCACTGTCCATGCAATTCTAGAAGCTGAAACATTTGTTCATTCACCTCTTTCCTACTCAACATGCAAGGCGTGAAAAACACCTTGCAAGTGAAGTAACATTTCACTTGTCCTCTTCGAATCCCATCTACGATTCTGGCTTTTGGGTGCCCACAATGCAGTTTCCTTAACATTGGTGAATACACAGTGAGATTGTTTTGAGGATTCGTTCATTAGAAAAAAGCCTGACATTCTAATTGTTTCCCATTTCAATAACCTACCTTGCTTTCATGCTCACATTTAGTTCCTGGAATGCTGCAATGTTGCATCGAAGCATTGCTCAAGCTCAACCAACACCTCACTTTATGCTCTGGAACATTATAACCTATAGGAGTTAATGTTCAATTCCATAACTTCACAGACCAAGCCCATTATGATTCGTATCCTTTTTTATTCATTCTTGCTCCATGACCTCGTTTTTTTGCATCTTGTTTATTACGCATTTAATAAAGAACGACCATATCCTCTATTTAATCGTTCATTTACACTACTTCGACATCTGCTTCTCTTTCGCCACAATGCGCCTCCACATATTCTGTATCACATCTCTCCTCCTCCAACCTTTTAAAACGATTGACAAGAACAATTTTCTAATACTTTAAGTTCTGAACAATTGTCACTCGGGACTTGAAATATTACCTTTCTGTCTCTGAATGTGCAGATATCACCAGAAATGATGCTCTTCTCCAAAATGAAGAGTTGGAGAACACACTTTCGAGAAAGCAAAGAATGGTGGATACTTAAAGTCTGAAACAAAAAAAAATGCTCGAGACACTTGGAGCTTTGAAGAAGGTTCACTACAGCTGAACGATCAACTGTGCTTTTAGTCCACAGATGGTGCCAGATCCTCTTCCTTTCTGCAGCAATTTATTTTGAAACAAGTTTCAAAACTGCTCAAATGTCCTGTCCAATAATGAGCGTCATGTACAGGGCAGTGAACGAAATCACAAACGGCACAAAATCATTGTTTCTGAAACTACGTAAGGATGGATTTACTGACACTACAGAGCTCTTAACATGGTCAGGGAGAGAATCAGAGGGAAGCACATTCACTTTAAACACGAGATAGAATCACTGGAAGGAACTTGTTCAGATGAAAATATTAAAGTGTTTTGGGGATTATGACAAACTGGAGGAGTGACATTAGGGTGAGACCGATAGAAGAATGGGAATATTAAACTGGAATTGTCACCACATCAAAAATCAGGGTAGCTCATTGATTACAGGGATGATTGACAAAAGGGTCTCAGCGTGAATTGTTAAAGAGGCAGTAGAACTGCACAGCAGATGTTGCAGCTCAAAACTTGGCATTCAGGTGGTGCTGTAGGAAGCCGAATTGAATTCAACAAAAATCTGCAATTTTCGAACGCAATCTCACAGTCTACCCTTACCTTCAAGCTGGCCTACAATTCAGTGATAAGTGCAAGTGAACATGCCAGGGTAGAACCATGTGCACTGAAAAACTCATGGCAGCTCATTTAATCTCCCTCACTTGAGTGCTAACATTCCAATAAGCAGGACTAACATCTGATAGAGAAGGCGAAATTATCTGAAAACTAACAGATTAGATCCACAGTCTGCAGTCCAGCCACATTCAGTAGTGGTGATGGACGATTAAACACCTCAGTGGAAGAAAGTCCTCCAAAAATATCCCTCCCTAAAAAAATGGAAAAGCCCTGCACATCAGTTCAAAAGACAAAGGTGTACGTTCTGTACCATTCTCAGACAGTAGGGTTGACTAAATAATTTGTATCACCCTTGTCATGTTGTCCACAGAATCACAGATGCCAGTCTTCAAACAATCCACTGCACGTGACACCAATAAACAGCTGAACACGACAGTTTTGACGATAACTGTAATCCATGTTCACTCTGATGTTTTTGCACGCTCCTTTTACTCGGAGTCAATGCATGGTGTCGAGTTTATTTACTGCTGTATTGTGGAGGTGTCGGTATTGAAGTGGGGTGGGCAAAATCAGAAGTCACAAGACGCCAGATTATAGCCCAACACTTTTATTAGAAATCAGAAACTTCCTGAGCACTGGTCGTTCTTCACATGATTAAGGAGCAGCTCTTCGAAATCTTGTGATTTCAAATAAACCAGTTGGACGATAACCTGGTCAAATCGACATCTAAAAATAGAGGATGGATTGGCTGGGATATTTATTCACTGGGACTCAGGAGGATGAAGGGTGGCCTTAGAGCAATTGAAAAAACCATGAGGTGCATAGATTAGGTGAAGGGCAATGGTGCTTTTCCCAGGGTATGGGAGTTCAAAACTAGAAGGTCGAGTTTTGTTGAGAGGAGAAAGAATTAAAAGGATCGTTTGAGCAACATTTTTCACATAGAGCTTACTTCACATGTGGATTGAATTGTGAGAGGAAGACGAAGATACAGATACGGTCACAACATTTAAAATAAGTTTAGAAAGGCACACAAATGTGTCAGATTTAGACACATCCATGCCAAATGGAGGCACATGGGAATAGTTTAGTTTGGGAACTTGCTGGGCTTGGAAGGTTTGGATCGAAGGGTCTGTTTTCGTGCTGCATAACTCGATGGAGGTCCTTGTCCAGTGGCCGTTGAAATCAAAAACGAAGATAGAGCAGGCTAACAAGACAGCGAGATAGTCCCATTTCAGATGCAAGAAAAAGGCAGGTGGTTTACTGTCAGGGACGGAAAGGGAACCGGTAGGTCCTGCACGGAACCCGTGTGGCTGTTTGCCCCAACAGCAAGTGCACTATTTTGAATAATGTTGGGGGTGGGACGCGAGTTAAAGGTGTAGGATAATGGGTACAGGTCTCAGATACACAATTTGTCCTTGTTGCTCAGAAGGGAAGGGGTGAGAGAAGCAGACCATTATTCATTGGGAGCTCCATATTCAGGGGACATATCAGAAGTTCTGAGGGAATGAATGAGATTCATGATTTGTGTGTTGCCACTCAGTTGCCTGGGTGTGTGATGTTTTGGATCGTGTTTTAAGGATCCTTGGAGGGAGCGGGAGCATCCCCAAGTCTGGTGCCCATAAGCATTAACGACACCGTTCAGAAAAGAACAAAAGAAAGAAAACAATGTAAATTTACAGCCCAGGAAGAGGCCCGTCGGCCCTCCAAGCCTGTGCTGTTCAAAATTCAGTGTCGAAAACTATCGCCCAATTCGTAAGGATCGGTATCCCTCCGCTCCCCAACTACTCATGCATCTGTTCACACTCACCTTAAGTGAATCTGCTTTTCCTGCCTCTACTCCCTCCGTTGGCAACACGTTCCAGACACCTACCATCCTCTGTGTAACGTATGTACCACGTGTTACCTCTTAAACATTTCTCCTCTCACCTTAAACGCGTGACCGCTCGTTATTGAATGCCTAACATGGGGAAAAAGCTTACATCTATCCACCCTGTCTGTAACCTTCATCATTTTGTCGTCCTCAATCAGGTTCCTCCTCAATCTCTTTTTTTCTAATGAAAACAATCCTAACCTAGTCAACCCCTCTTCCCAGCTAGCATCTTCCTAAGCTCGCAACATTCTCGTACACCTTCGCTGCACTCTCTCCAAAGCATCCACATACTTTTGGTAATGTGGCGACCAGAACTATACAGCTGTACACTTATGCCTTCTTGACCAGTCTGTCCATCTGTGCAGCGACCTTCACGGTACAATGGACCTGAACTCCTAGATCTCATCAACTTATCACAAGGCTCTTCCGCAAACAGTATAGTTGGCTCTGTAATTAGTTGTTCCAAAATGCATCATCTCAAGTTTGCCCATATTGATCTCCAAGTGCCACTTCTCTGCCCAACTCTCCAGTCTCTCTATATTCCCCTACTTTTTGATAGTCACCAATGTTTTCTGCTACTCCAACAAGCTTCGTGTCATCTGGAACGTACTGATCAGACCAACAATGCTCTCTCCCAGATGATTTATGTACATCACTAACAACAGTGGCACCAGCATTGATCCTTGAGCAACACCACACCAACACATTTTTCCATTTTGCTCAACTCCCTTCAACTAGTACACTCTGTCTCCTGTTACTCCAGATGTTCTTTATCCAACTAACATGAACACCATGCGCACCATATGACTTCACTTTCTCCATTCGTCTATAAAGGGGAACCGTAACAATCGCAATGTCCATGTATGTGACATCTGCAGCGTTTCCTTCATCTATCAACTTGGTCCCTTCATCAAAAATCTCTATTAATTTGGTAAGACACGATGTCTCCCGCACATAACCATGCTTCCTATCACTGATAAGTTATTTCAATTATAAATATAAAGAGATCATCTCCGTCAGTACTTTCTCCAGCAACTGTCCCATCACTGACGAAGGTTGACTGGTCAGTAATTACCTGGAATATACCCAGTGCTCTTCTTGAACAGGGGATAACCTTAGCAACTCTCTAGTCCTTCCACACTTCCCCTGTGTTTCAGGATTCTACGAAAATATCTGTCAGGGCCCCAGCTAATTCCTCTCTCGCCTCCCTCAGTAAAATGTAATAGATCCCATCCAGTCTGGGGGATTCCGTTTAATATCCTTTAGCCTATCGAACACATCCTTCCTCGTTTTATCAAAGTGATCCAGAGCAAACCAACTTCTATCTCTAATCTCAACGTTCATCATTTCATCCCCTGCCCCCCTCCCCCAACTGAAGACTGATGCAAAGTAATCATTGAGAGAGAATCTCACCCATGTACTCAGTTTCGACAAACAACCTTCCCTCCTTATCCTTTAGTGGACCAACCCTTTCTCGAGCTACCCTTTTGCTGCTTCTTTATGAAAAAAAGGCCTTAGGATACTCCTTAATTCTGCTTCTTAAAATTATTTCATGACCATTTTTATCCCGCTTTATTGCTCATTTAAGATAGGTCATACTCTCCGTTCTTCCTCAAAATACTGTTCTGTTCTTAGCTGATTGAACCTTCAGTACGCTTCTCTTTTCCTCTTGCCGATTCGGCCAATTTCTCCTGTCATCCACAGTTCACGAATCCTGCCTTTCCTACTCCTTGTTTTCAGGTGGAAATGGCTGTCCTGTACTAGCTTCATCCTATCTTTGAAAGCCTTCCACATATCAAATGTGGACTTCCCTTCAATAAATGTCCCCAGTCCACGTTTTCCAGCTTCTTCTGAATTCTGATAAAATTGCCCTTGGCCCTGTGTCGTGGTCCTCCCTTAGGACCACTCTCATCTTTGTCTACAAGTATTCTAAATCTTAAAGCATTGTAGTCACTGTTCCCAAACAAAATCTCCATTGCAACTTCTACCAGCTGGCTTGGTTCATTCCCCTGCATCAGGTCCAAAATTGCCCATTCCCTAGTTGCCCTATTGACGTACAGCTCTCGGAAAATATCCAGGATGCTCTATACAAATTTTTCCCCATCAAGACCTCAGACACTAAGTGTATCCCAGTCAATGTTGCGAAAATTAAAATCTCCCATCATCATCATCACCCTGTTGCCTCTGCATCATTCCATAATATTTTTATCTATTTGTTCTTCTACCTCACAGTCACCGTTGGGAGGCTTGCAGTTCGGTCTCAATGATGTAACTACACTCTTCTTATTTCTCAGCTCTACCCAAAATGTCTCACCGCTCAAGCCGTCAATAGGGTCCTCCGTTCGCAAAGCCATGATATCATCCTTGACCATCAATGTAACTCCACCCCCAATTTAGTTCCGTAACTGTCCAAGGGGTGAGGATTTATGGCAGAAATTCAGGGAACCAGCGTAAATGGTTCTGCTAGCACAAACAAATTTGTGACATCTCGATTGTTGCCCGTGCCATGTTCTAGCTCGGCAAGGAATATATAGAGAGAGAAAGGTTGAACACGTGGATACAGGGGTGCTGCTGGAGGGAGGATTTCGGTAACTGGATCGGTAATCGGGGCACATTCTGGGGTAGGTAGGACCTATACCCACAGGAGCGTCGGCACCAGAACCAAGCTAACAAGGCGCGAGGCCACATTTGATTTTATATTATGTAATGAACCTGGCCAGGGGTTAGATTTGGAGACAGGTGAGCACTTTGGTGATAGTGACCACAATTCAGTTATGTTTATTTTAACGATGGAAAGAAAAAAGGTGCATAACACAGGGAAAGAGTTATTGCTGGGGGGAAGGCAATTATGATGCAATTGGACTGCACATGGAATGTTATGAACTGTTCTGGTTTCCGTTTTATAGGAAGGATGTGGAAGCTTTGGAAAGTGTTCAGAGCCGAGTTACTTGGATGTTGCCTCGTATGTGGTGTATGTGGAAAGGCTGGGGGACTTGAAGCTGTTTTAAATAGAGATAAGAAGGTTCAGATGTAACTTAAATGATAATCAGAGGTTTAGATAGGATAGACAGTATTAGGCTTTTTTTCCCTGAATGGGATGGCTAGAACGAGGCGACACAGCTTTAAATTGAGGGGTGATAGTGATAGGAGAGATGTCAGAGTTAGTGCCTTTACTCGGAGAGTAGTAAGGGTATGAAACGCTCTGCTTGCTACTGTACTCGACTCGATAACTTTAACAGCATTTCAATGGTCATTAGATTAACATATTGATGAAAATAGAATAATGTAGGATAGATAGGCTTAAGATTGGTCCTACAGGTCGGCCAACATCGAGGGCCGAAAGGCCTGTACTGCGCTGTAATGTTCCATATTCTGTGTTCTTTGACCCTGTGACAGTTAGGCACTGCTGAGAAACTGACCTTTTCACAACAAGGCACTGTTTCAGAACTGACGCTAAAGCAATGAGGACTTCCTCAGTACTTACCATCCAAAAATAATTTGCTCTTACATTCCTGTTCTCTGACAGTAGCACACACTCTGGTGTCGGGTGGTGCTGCATTTTCGGACATTTACGAATGAGGGAGTGCTGTCCTGTCAGACAGGTCAGTACTGACGTCATGCTGCACTTTCGGAGTGATGTTCTGACGGAGTGCTGCATTGTCGAAGAGTCAGCATTTCGAGAGGGCTGCACTGTTAGAACGTCAGTACAGAGGGAGTGCTGTACTTTCGGAGAGTCAGTACTGAGAGTGTATTGCACTGCCAAAGAGTCAGTAGTGAGGGAGCGCCACACTGTCAGAGAGTCAGTACTGAGGAAGTCCTGTACATTCTGGAGTCAGTACTGAGGGAGTGCTGCATTGTCAGAGACTTAGTACTGAGTGACTGCTGTACTGTTGGAGAATCAGTACTGAGGGAGAGCTACTTTCTCATAGCGTCAGTTGGATGTGAG